>NC_085098.1:1230620-1305620 GCF_963422355.1 Corticium candelabrum | reverse complement strand
CCCCTGATGCACATTATGGAAGCTCTTAGGAGTGCGAACCCGAGTCGACATCTTAGCCAGTTGATCACGCTACCGTATGGAGTGTCCTTTTTCTCAGATATCATTGAGGCCAGCTTTTTGGTAAATGACGTTGTAAGCTTGCTCATGCCACCAGTGCAAGAAAGGATAATAGGTGTAAAGGAAGCATTTTCTACTTTTCTCAGTCTTTCTTCATATTTCCTTTTCTTCTCTTGTTCCTGTCTTCTATAGCATGATGCAACTTCAAAACATGTGTACGAGGTGGCATTGGGGTTAAACACCCGGACATCAAAATATGTCTTCTCAAATCTTCCTCCCCAAAAACCTCTTGCCGAAATGTCTAATCTTGCATCATCATCTCGACTGCTTGAACGTAAAGAGAACGTCTCTCCACTTAGTGATTGCAACGTGGGCTCCGTTTCCACATCATGACAGACATCAGACAACAGATGAGAAAACATATCTCGGATTTCATTATGGCGTATAGTTGGAAAGCCTCCCGTGGGGCAGGACATAGCATGCTCCACTGACATTTTTCCACCGCAAGGGCAAGATTCACTCATATGAGGGGGGACCCATCCATATCTGAGGCATAGAGCATCTCTGAATGCAGACTTATGTAATGAGAAGCCGTGATCCTCCAATGGCAGCACTGTGAGCCAGTTTGATGCCCCCTTTTCATTTGCTAACTCGAACATTCTTTTATGTTGGTGTGAGAGGTTATCTCGAACATTACCAGCAAGAGTTTTGATTTCTAGCCCTTTGTGCTTGCGAATTTGCTTTTTGAGAGAATCCTGTTGATCTGGGGCATCTCCTAGAGTGATCTCCTGATTCAAAATGAAGTCAACAAGCGGTGCAGTCATCTTTCAAGAGTTTAAGTATTCAGAAGACAATGAAGTTGGATCTGTGATTCCCAGACCACCAAGTCTGGCTGGTAAGGAGAAGAGTTTTCTTTCCAGTTCTCCAGGGGCCGAACGACCAGTTATAGCAGGAATCAGTTGAGATTGTATTGATGATTCTAAAAGCCCAGCAAAAGTTTTGAAATTCTGATTTGTTCTCGCAGTAAAAATCCACCTGCCCAGAAGACCGTGACTTAATGCGGAATGAGCTGCTTGTGGCTGACTTTGGGCAATGGAAGCCAATTTGTCAATCTGACGTGTCCAGTCTAAGATTGCATCACTGAGATAGCCGTTACAGAAGTTTTCAGTTCCCAGTGCAGCTCCTAAATACTTTCGACCTTCAGAGGTGATGTTCACAGCCGTTTTTGAGAACACACGTTTGGCTTCTTCAAGGCAATTCGGTTTGACGATCAACCAGGATTTCTTGGCATTTGGAAAGTATCCAAATTTTTCTCCATGTATGGAGAGTTTCTCCCACCATTGTTTGACTGCTTGTATCTTTCCTCCGGCTGCAGCATCATCGGCATACCAGACTTGGGTGCTGCCTTCTGTTTGTACTTTTTTCAGCAGAGGTACTGTGGCCAAGGCGTACATTGCCATCGCGAGAGGATCTCCCTGTGTGGTTCCCTCACGCGACAACAAGACTTCCCCACCAACGAATAGGGGTGAAGGCTGTTGATATGTGTTGAGCAATACGGTATGAATTGCTGGACAAGTGCTTGAGATGTTCTTTAGAGCCAATTGACGGTTCAAGCTATTAAAGGCATTTGTTGCATCTACAAGTAGTATGGCTTCCGTATTGTCATCTTCAAACAATGACTGCATGGCATGTATTGCAGCCTCACACCCAGCAATCTGTCCTGCACAAAGCTGCAAGGTTCCGGTTGCCGAGAGCACGTCAGACTTGACCACAGAAAGAACCGCCTTTCCAATAATTCTTCTAACTGTCTCACACACACCAATTGGTCTCACCCCAGGATTTTTGTTCAGAGGTACAAGACGACAAGCCACTAGAGCTGAGATACCGTCAGGATCTACTATCTCTGTTGAAATTCGACGAGCAACAGCAGCTAGAGCATTACAGAGATCTTTGGAGGAAGTGTGAAATCCCGTACACAGGCGTTTCCATTGAGTCGAGTCAAGGCCAGAAGGACCAGCTGCACCAGAACATCGCATTGCTGTATTCCTGATCAGTTGTCCATCAAGAGAATCAAACAAAACAGGATGGACTGGAGAAGCGTTCTCTTTAGAATTCACAACATAGTCAGGATCGAGGGAAGAAGCATTTGGATGTTTTTCTTTGAGTACATCTCTCACGGTTTTTTGACTTGAATTTGTCAGGTAGTCATCCAGGTGTAAAAGACCATTAGCACCTTCATCAGACAGTAAACGCATAGCAGCATTCACATTTCCTTTCTTCAAATGACCAGCGAAAACGTGAGGAAGATCGTCGATTTTGGTTGCCTTGTTAGAAGACCTACTATAAGTTAGATGTTGTTGGATCGTCTTGGCTTCATACAACAGAGCCTTGATATCACCCGCCTTCCAGGCTTCTAAGCGACGGGTCAGACAAGAGACATGATCAGGACCTCTGGACCGCTTGTGTGGCTTCTGTAGCAGAAGATGGGGCATCACCATAGCAGCAGTCAATGAGACACACTCAAGAGCAGATGCACTTGCATACGCATGAAACAATCTGGCAAGTTCGGAGGCGAACATTTTACCAGTAGAACCGTATGGTACTTGAAATAAATTCCTTCTCCAATGAACAACTTCTTGGTAAGCCTGTTCTATTTGACTCATCACTTCAACACCATTCAGTGAACCCCAACTGAAATTTGGTGATGCCATCACTCTGTAAGGAAGGCGTTCATGTAACTCTAGGGAAGGAGAAGCTGTTTGATTTAAGTCATGAATGTCTTCATCTTCCTGGGTGTTAGATATCATATCGACAATGTGAGCGACTGGTGAACTTGTCTGCTGTTGCAATTTAGGATGGACCCTGGACTGTTCAAGTGTCTGCTTTTGCGATAACTTAGAACAAGGCAGTTGCCTTTGCGACAACGAAGAACAAGGTGGGTGCAGCTGGACGGCATCGGAATAAAGCATTCTTGTTGCAGCAGTAAGGACACTAGATTCTAGACTGGATGAAGAAAGTGCTTTACCTCCTGGAGAACTAGACCGAGCAACAACCGAAGCGTAAGACAGTGGCTTATCATGACCTGAATGCTGATTCACTGGCGAGTCCATGATTGTAGGCGCCTGATGATCATCACTTGACATGCACGGCTTCGTCGGGGATATCTTGCTAGAAGTGGTACCAGCAGTTTTAGGACGTTGTAGTTGATATTTCCCTCTTGCTTCCCAGTTTTGGCAGCGGTTGTGGTTGAGTGGATTGCAATTTCTACAGAATTGGCCCAACTTGGCACAGCGACAGTTCATACAGCGGCCGCTGCTGTTGCATAAGCAGCATTTAGACATCACCGAGAGATCGCTGGACAGTTGAACACTTAGAAGTAGAAGTCACAATTTAAATCTCAGACCAATATGTTAAGGAGTAGACAGTGACGAGGCTGAACAGAACAGGAGACTTTTGAAATTCAAATCTCGGTTGACCGTTGAAAGAGATTTTCTGTCCCCCACACTATAGAATCGTTGTGGATCGTGGTGAAACCAAAAACAAACTAACGAAGTAATCCTCAAACCTAGGAACGAACGTAAACTGAAATGAACTGGCAAAATGTTACCGAATGATGCGCGCCGCCATGACAGGTCTACAATGCTACTGCTACTACTACTACTACTACTACTACTACTACTACTACTACTACTACTACAACCACATGCTGCTTATTCTGCATTTACTCATGGCTTGTCTTGTCAATGATCATACATATCAAGAACTGTCGAAAACATCTCTTCCATGATGCAGCCGCTTGAGAAAGCCATTCATGATTATTTCATTCCTGCCATAACTGGCCAGCAACATTGTAGCCAAGACGTGAGAGATTTGTTGGCTTTACCTTGTCGACTTGGAGGTTTAAACTTGACTATTCAACTCACACGTCCGATGTTGAGTTTAAGTCTTCTTGTCGTATCACAACACCATTAGCAGCTCTCATAATACAACAAGAACAGTGCTATAATGTGGCTGTTGAAGGTGTTCCAAAAGAAAAATCTGCCACAAAATTTGAAAAATGGGCTTCTCAGAAACAAGCTTTTGTAGAGATAGAAGACAATTGCCCAGCATCTATGAAACGATGCATTGAACTTGCCTCTGAAAAGGGTGCATCAAATTGGCTATCCATTTTACCGGTTGAAGAACATGGTTTTCATTTGAGCAAAGGAGATTTTCGTAATGCTTTGTACATGCGCTATGGTTGGATGTTACCAAATCTACCTTCAAAATGTGTCTGTGAATCTGCTTTCAACGTTGACCATGCAATGGTATGTTCTAAAGGCGGTTTTCCGACGCTAAGGCATAATGAAATTAGTCTGGACAAAAAGAGACCGTGCATTTTTTGATGTAAGGGTATTTTACCCAAACGCGTGCTCCAATAGTCAAGGTTCATTGAGATCAGCATTCAACATCCATGAATGTGAAAAAACGTGAATATGCGCAGCGATTACTGGAAGTGGAACATGCCAGCTTCACTCCATTGGTTTTTTCCTCTACCGATGGCATGGGCTCTGAAACTTCCACCTTCTACAAACATCTTGCCAGTTTAATTGCCAACAAAACTGAAAGAAATATAGTTCAGTGATGGAACTTCTGAGATGTTGAATCAGGTTTTCTCTAATAAGATCTTCTGTATTGTGCATTCGTGGAAGTAGATCAGCCAAGCACAGGCCTCTAAAATGTACTACTACTACTACCACTACCACTACCACTACCACTGCGACTTAAGTGGGTTTGTTTAATTGAATGAATTGATATAGTGTTGTGTTGAGTGCCGTTGTAGTGGCTTTTGTAGTATGGGCATGACCGGTGGATGCTTTTGCAGAGTAATATACTACTACCACTACCACTACCACTACCACTACCACCACTACTACTACTACTGCTGGCCAAGAAGGTGGATCGGAAGCTGCTATTCATGCAATGCGTACAATTTTTGATAGTGAGGAAAGCGACTGTGTGCTGTTAGTTGATGCGTCAAATGCGTTCAATGCTCTGAATCGACGGGCTGCTCTCCATAACATTCGAATCCTATGCCCAACAATTGCTACTGCTCTCATCAACACGTACAGGGATTCAATCTCCTTGTTTGTAATTGGTGGTGACATCATTGCATCTTTGGAAGGAACAACACAAGGAGATCCCCTTGCCATGTCAATGTATGCATTGGGTATCTTGCCTTTGATAAATCGAATTGCTGGTTTATGCAAACAGGTGTGGTTCGCTGATGATGCAACTGGTTCAGGAAAGTTAAAGAATGTTCGTCAATGGTGGAGTGCAATCGTTGAACACGGTCCAACCTTTGGTTACCATCCAAATGCCACGAAGACCTGGTTAATTGTAAAAGAGAATTTGATGGAAGAAGGAAGGAAGGTGTTCTGCGATACCAGTGTAAACATAACAAATTCAGGAAAACGGCACCTGGGTGCGGCACTAGGTGACACATCTTTTGTCAACGAATATGTTGGTTGCAAAGTCCAGGATTGGGTTCAACAAATTGAGTCTCTTTCAGCCATTGCTTGTACAAATCCTCATGTCGCCTACTCAGCCTTTGTCCAGGGCCTAGTTCATAAATGGTCATACCTTTTCCGCACTGTCCCTGATATTGCGTCTGTTGTGAAACCTTTGGAAGATGCCATTTGTCATCGATTTTTGCCTGCTCTGACTGGACAGTCTGTGTTTGGGATGGAAATGAGAGAAGCTCTTTCTCTTCCTTGCAATCTTGGGGGTCTAAACATTTCTAACCCGACCAAAATGTCTGATATTTCTTTTCGTGCTTCGCAACATATCACTGCACCCCTTGTGCACTCGATTGTTGCTCAAGAACAGCTATACACTATATCGTCTGCTGACATGATAACAAGGAAAAGCGAGATGAAATCGCAGAGGCGAAACTTCAATCGCCAGCTTTTGGATTCGCTCAAAGACAATGCATCCTCTTCTTTGGCTAGATCGTTTGAATTAGCCTCAGAGAAGGGTGCATCAAGTTGGCTTACAGTACATCCAATTGAAGAACACGGCTTTCACCTGTCTAAGGGTGACTTCAGGGATGCACTATGCTTAAGGTATGGTTGGAAACTATCTGATATTCCTTATCAATGTGAATGTGGTGAATCATTTAACATCGATCACTCCATGGTATGTAAGAAAGGAGGATTCCCGACCCTAAGACATAATGAAGTCAGAGACATAACAGCTGATTTACTACGAGAAGTCTGTCATGATGTTGTTACTGAGCCTACCTTGCAACCGCTATCAGGTGAAAGTTTTAGTTATTCTACTGCCAACGTAATGCCGGAGGCTAGAGCGGATATCTCTGCTCGTGGCGTGTGGAGGGCTGGAGAAAGAGCATTCTTCGATGTAAGGGTATTCTACCCAAACGCTCCATCCAGCTTGAAACACCCCAACTTAGAATCTGCTTTTAGAGTGCATGAGAATGAGAAGAAACGTCAGTATGGTGAGCGAATACGAGAAATTGAACACGGATCTTTTACTCCACTTGTCTTCAGTTCGACAGGAAGCACAGGTCGAGAGGCTACTACGTTCTATAAGCGCCTTGCAAGTCTCCATGCAGCAAAATCGGGTGAACACTACAGCAAAGTTATGCAGTTGATAAGATGCAGGCTTTCTTTTGCTCTTCTACGATCAAGCATCTTATGCATTCGTGGAACACGATCCAGTTTCTATAGACCTATCAAAGTGGACTTGTTGGGACTCATTGAAAGTGAGGCCCATCTAGATGAGTAGATGTTGACTATAGCTTATCTTGATAGTTTAGGCATAATAACGTAAAGTAGTAACTGTCTCTTAGTGGTAACCATCTTTAGTTGTTTGTTTTGCTGCGTGGGTGTTATCTGTCAGCTGCTAATATTTGGTGTTTTGGCTTTTTGAAATATACTACTACTACTACTACTACTACTACTACTACTATTACTACTACTACTACTACTTGAAACAATAGCAGACTACGTATACACAAACGGCAACCTACAGCGAATGGCAATAAACTATTACTACTACTAAACAATTACTGTCATATACAATAGTACAACTTTTACTACTACTATGTCATGTACAGTAAAGTCACTAAGCTGAGGAGGCCAGGTGCCCCTCAGACGTAGCCAGGAGAATATTGTTTTCCGGCCTGACGTAGCGTTTGCACCTGCTGCCCCTGATGCACATTATGGAAGCTCTTAGGAGTGCGAACCCGAGTCGACATCTTAGCCAGTTGATCACGCTACCGTATGGAGTGTCCTTTTTCTCAGATATCATTGAGGCCAGCTTTTTGGTAAATGACGTTGTAAGCTTGCTCATGCCACCAGTGCAAGAAAGGATAATAGGTGTAAAGGAAGCATTTTCTACTTTTCTCAGTCTTTCTTCATATTTCCTTTTCTTCTCTTGTTCCTGTCTTCTATAGCATGATGCAACTTCAAAACATGTGTACGAGGTGGCATTGGGGTTAAACACCCGGACATCAAAATATGTCTTCTCAAATCTTCCTCCCCAAAAACCTCTTGCCGAAATGTCTAATCTTGCATCATCATCTCGACTGCTTGAACGTAAAGAGAACGTCTCTCCACTTAGTGATTGCAACGTGGGCTCCGTTTCCACATCATGACAGACATCAGACAACAGATGAGAAAACATATCTCGGATTTCATTATGGCGTATAGTTGGAAAGCCTCCCGTGGGGCAGGACATAGCATGCTCCACTGACATTTTTCCACCGCAAGGGCAAGATTCACTCATATGAGGGGGGACCCATCCATATCTGAGGCATAGAGCATCTCTGAATGCAGACTTATGTAATGAGAAGCCGTGATCCTCCAATGGCAGCACTGTGAGCCAGTTTGATGCCCCCTTTTCATTTGCTAACTCGAACATTCTTTTATGTTGGTGTGAGAGGTTATCTCGAACATTATCAGCAAGAGTTTTGATTTCTAGCCCTTTGTGCTTGCGAATTTGCTTTTTGAGAGAATCCTGTTGATCTGGGGCATCTCCTAGAGTGATCTCCTGATTCAAAATGAAGTCAACAAGCGGTGCAGTCATCTTTCGAGAGTTTAAGTATTCAGAAGACAATGAAGTTGGATCTGTGATTCCCAGACCACCAAGTCTGGCTGGTAAGGAGAAGAGTTTTCTTTCCAGTTCTCCAGGGGCCGAACGACCAGTTATAGCAGGAATCAGTTGAGATTGTATTGATGATTCTAAAAGCCCAGCAAAAGTTTTGAAATTCTGATTTGTTCTCGCAGTAAAAATCCACCTGCCCAGAAGACCGTGACTTAATGCGGAATGAGCTGCTTGTGGCTGACTTTGGGCAATGGAAGCCAATTTGTCAATCTGACGTGTCCAGTCTAAGATTGCATCACTGAGATAGCCGTTACAGAAGTTTTCAGTTCCCAGTGCAGCTCCTAAATACTTTCGACCTTCAGAGGTGATGTTCACAGCCGTTTTTGAGAACACACGTTTGGCTTCTTCAAGGCAATTCGGTTTGACGATCAACCAGGATTTCTTGGCATTTGGAAAGTATCCAAATTTTTCTCCATGTATGGAGAGTTTCTCCCACCATTGTTTGACTGCTTGTATCTTTCCTCCGGCTGCAGCATCATCGGCATACCAGACTTGGGTGCTGCCTTCTGTTTGTACTTTTTTCAGCAGAGGTACTGTGGCCAAGGCGTACATTGCCATCGCGAGAGGATCTCCCTGTGTGGTTCCCTCACGCGACAACAAGACTTCCCCACCAACGAATAGGGGTGAAGGCTGTTGATATGTGTTGAGCAATACGGTATGAATTGCTGGACAAGTGCTTGAGATGTTCTTTAGAGCCAATTGACGGTTCAAGCTATTAAAGGCATTTGTTGCATCTACAAGTAGTATGGCTTCCGTATTGTCATCTTCAAACAATGACTGCATGGCATGTATTGCAGCCTCACACCCAGCAATCTGTCCTGCACAAAGCTGCAAGGTTCCGGTTGCCGAGAGCACGTCAGACTTGACCACAGAAAGAACCGCCTTTCCAATAATTCTTCTAACTGTCTCACACACACCAATTGGTCTCACCCCAGGATTTTTGTTCAGAGGTACAAGACGACAAGCCACTAGAGCTGAGATACCGTCAGGATCTACTATCTCTGTTGAAATTCGACGAGCAACAGCAGCTAGAGCATTACAGAGATCTTTGGAGGAAGTGTGAAATCCCGTACACAGGCGTTTCCATTGAGTCGAGTCAAGGCCAGAAGGACCAGCTGCACCAGAACATCGCATTGCTGTATTCCTGATCAGTTGTCCATCAAGAGAATCAAACAAAACAGGATGGACTGGAGAAGCGTTCTCTTTAGAATTCACAACATAGTCAGGATCGAGGGAAGAAGCATTTGGATGTTTTTCTTTGAGTACATCTCTCACGGTTTTTTGACTTGAATTTGTCAGGTAGTCATCCAGGTGTAAAAGACCATTAGCACCTTCATCAGACAGTAAACGCATAGCAGCATTCACATTTCCTTTCTTCAAATGACCAGCGAAAACGTGAGGAAGATCGTCGATTTTGGTTGCCTTGTTAGAAGACCTACTATAAGTTAGATGTTGTTGGATCGTCTTGGCTTCATACAACAGAGCCTTGATATCACCCGCCTTCCAGGCTTCTAAGCGACGGGTCAGACAAGAGACATGATCAGGACCTCTGGACCGCTTGTGTGGCTTCTGTAGCAGAAGATGGGGCATCACCATAGCAGCAGTCAATGAGACACACTCAAGAGCAGATGCACTTGCATACGCATGAAACAATCTGGCAAGTTCGGAGGCGAACATTTTACCAGTAGAACCGTATGGTACTTGAAATAAATTCCTTCTCCAATGAACAACTTCTTGGTAAGCCTGTTCTATTTGACTCATCACTTCAACACCATTCAGTGAACCCCAACTGAAATTGGGTGATGCCATCACTCTGTAAGGAAGGCGTTCATGTAACTCTAGGGAAGGAGAAGCTGTTTGATTTAAGTCATGAATGTCTTCATCTTCCTGGGTGTTAGATATCATATCGACAATGTGAGCGACTGGTGAACTTGTCTGCTGTTGCAATTTAGGATGGACCCTGGACTGTTCAAGTGTCTGCTTTTGCGATAACTTAGAACAAGGCAGTTGCCTTTGCGACAACGAAGAACAAGGTGGGTGCAGCTGGACGGCATCGGAATAAAGCATTCTTGTTGCAGCAGTAAGGACACTAGATTCTAGACTGGATGAAGAAAGTGCTTTACCTCCTGGAGAACTAGACCGAGCAACAACCGAAGCGTAAGACAGTGGCTTATCATGACCTGAATGCTGATTCACTGGCGAGTCCATGATTGTAGGCGCCTGATGATCATCACTTGACATGCACGGCTTCGTCGGGGATATCTTGCTAGAAGTGGTACCAGCAGTTTTAGGACGTTGTAGTTGATATTTCCCTCTTGCTTCCCAGTTTTGGCAGCGGTTGTGGTTGAGTGGATTGCAATTTCTACAGAATTGGCCCAACTTGGCACAGCGACAGTTCATACAGCGGCCGCTGCTGTTGCATAAGCAGCATTTAGACATCACCGAGAGATCGCTGGACAGTTGAACACTTAGAAGTAGAAGTCACAATTTAAATCTCAGACCAATATGTTAAGGAGTAGACAGTGACGAGGCTGAACAGAACAGGAGACTTTTGAAATTCAAATCTCGGTTGACCGTTGAAAGAGATTTTCTGTCCCCCACACTATAGAATCGTTGTGGATCGTGGTGAAACCAAAAACAAACTAACGAAGTAATCCTCAAACCTAGGAACGAACGTAAACTGAAATGAACTGGCAAAATGTTACCGAATGATGCGCGCCGCCATGACAGGTCTATATCCGGGACTACTACTATAACCCTAACCCTAACCACCACTACTACTACTACTACTACTACTACTACTACTATGTATTTACAATGAAGTTGTGCTTTGGAAATGAATTTATTTCTTCTTCCATCAGGTAAAGCGGATAAAAACTTTGTTTCGGAGATGTCTCGTTTATTACAGGCCTATGCAGATGCAACTTCACTGGAAAGTATTGCTTTAAAACCTTTTGTTGTCCTCCTAGTGCTTGTTTTGGAGAAGCCACATGCTCGATCAAAATGTAGAGATCATGTCCAATGTGTTCAGAGGCGATTGGATTTGTGGCATTTGGGTAGATTTGATGAATTGTTGAGAGAGGGTCGTACACTTCAAAATCGCTTGCCATGTGGTGAGAAAGTTATATCAGACGACCAGTAACCAAAATCTTTACACGTCTCACAATTCAAGGCAAAACAAATGCTGCACTTCGATATCTCTCTGCCAACGCAAGAGGTAGTGTTTTGGCACTTGATGATGTCATCGGTGAAAATGAAACGACTGTCAAGGAATTACTTAGGGTCAAACATCCTCAACAGCAGCCTATTATTGATTCTTCCCTTCTGCACGATCCTGTTGATGAGATTTCATCTGTCATTTTTGACAAGATTGACGGTGTAGCCATATGCTTTGCTGCTTTAAGAACACAAGGAGCTGCTGGCCCTTCAGGTGTCGACTCTGTTGCTTGGCGTCGTCTGTGCTGCTCATTTCAAATGTCATCAACCGAGCTTTGCAATTCTCTAGCTGCTGTTGCAAGTCGTCTTTGGTCGGAATTTGTTGATCCACATGGCATTCAAGCTTTTGTTGCCTGTCGCCTGATTCCTCTTGATAAATGACCTGGGTTAGGACCAATTGGGATCGGTTGAGACATTTCGAAGAATTGTTGCAAAATCAATTATGGCAGTTGTCAAAGAGGATGTTTGTCAGGCTGCGGGGTCATTACAAGTCAGTGCCAGTCAAGAGGGTGGATCAGAAGCAGCAATCCATGCAATGCATACCATCTTTGCCAATGAGGAAACTCACTGTGTACTGTTGGTTGATGCGTCAAATGCATTCAACGCTCTCAATCGGCGTGCTGCGCTTCATAATATTCAAATTATGTGCCCAACCATTGCCACTGCTTTAATCAACACATATAGGGAAGCAATCTCACTATTTGTGATAGGAGGAGATACTGTTTTCTCTGTTGAAGGTACAACACAGGGTGATCCTCTGGCAATGTCAATGTATGCTTTAGCAATCTTGCCACTTATAAATCAGCTCCATGGACTTTGCAAACAGGTATTTATGATTTGCAGATGATGCAACCGGTGCAGGGAAGCTAAGTGCTGTACGAGAGTGGTGGGATTGAATATGGTCCAAATTATGGATACCATCCTAATGCAACCAAGACATGGTTAATTGTCAAAGAGTGTCAGTTCAAAAATGGGCGGCAGGCATTCATGGGTACCAATGTGCAAATCACAACAACAGGAAAACGTCATCTTGGTGCTGCTTTGGGTAAAACGTCTTTTGTCAATCAATACGTTGGTGAAAAAGTCCAAGATTGGATCCAACAAATTGAATGCCTTTCTAACATTGCTAAAACACAGCCTCATGTTGCCTACTCAGCCTTCACAAGGGAATTAGTTCATCGGTGGTCTTATTTACTATAAACTGTCCCTGACATCGCGTCACTCATTAAACCACTAGAGGATGAGATTCGTCAAATTTCTTCCATCCCTGACGGGTCAAAATGTTTTTGGTCCTGAGATGAGGGATGCCCTGTCTTTGCCATGCAGTCTTGGTGAGCTGAACATTCATGACCCAATGAAAATGTCAGACCTTCATTTCTGTGCCTTGCAACATATCACAGCACCACTTGCAGCAGTGATCGTTGCCCAAGAACAGCGCTATAGTGTGTCTACAGTTGAGACCAAAAGAAAGAAATCTGAAATGAAATCCAACAAGCAAACCTTCCAGCGTCAGTTGTTGGAATCACTGCAAGAGAGTCATCAACTTTGAAGCATTGTGTTGAGTTGGCTTCAGAGAAGGGGACATTCAGTTGGCTCACCGTTCAACCCATCGCAGAACATGGTTTCCATCTTTCAAAAGGGGACTTCCGGGATGCCTGTGACTCAGATATCATTGGCCATTGCCTAATGTTCCTTCACACTGTGAGTGTGGACAACGTTTTAGCATTGATCATTCAATGATCTGCAAAAAAGGTGGCTTCCCTATTTTGAGGCATAATGAAGTGAGAGACATAACAGCTGATTCACTCAAGGAAGCTTGCCATAATGTTGACATCGAACCAGCCTTGCAAACCTTGTTAGGTGAAACATTCAGATATGCAACCGCCAAAGTTGAGTCAGAGTCTAGGGTTGATGTCTCTGCCAGAGGAGTTTGGAGAACTAGTGAGAGCATTTTTTGATGTAAGGGTTTTCTATCCTAATGCTCGCTCCAACTTCAAACACCCTCATCTAAAGTCAGTTCTTACTGTTCAAGAGAATGAGAAGAAGCGTGCTTATGTTGAGCGCATATGTGAAGTTGAGCATGGATCATTCACTCCACTGGTTTTTAGTTCCACAGGAAGCACAGGCCTTGAAGCCACAACCTTTTACAAGCAACTGGCAAGCCTTCTTGCTAAAAACTATAGAGAACTACAGCAAACTGATGCAACTGATTCGATGCCGTCTGAGCTTTGCCTTGCTTCGATCATCTATACTTTGCATTCGTGGTACTAGATCTTCTATATATAAACCTGTCAAACTTGACTTATTAGGGCTTGTTGAGAGTGAGGCCCACCTGAATGAATAGGTGGCAGCCATGGTTAATATGGGTAGTGTTTTGTCATTGTTTGTTTGTTTTGCTGCACTTGGTGTTTTTTCATGTTTTAGAAAAAAAATTACAATTACTAGTATTTAGTTTGTTGAAATGTATCGTACTATAATATATTTAAATATACTACTACTACTACAAACCGTTGTGCAGATCGTGGCCATTGATTAATGTCACACACAATATGGCAACTTACATGCACCTTCTGTGTCATAGTTAGATAAATCAGCTCGAACACTTCGACTAAACTCCAGCACATTAAACCATTGATCTCTGTTCAAAACCTGATAATGGGATTCCTGCAAGTGATGAATACAATACCAAAATCATTACACATAAAACAGCATGTAGTAAACCTACGATATCATTAATAAGTAGTAAGCCTATGATCTTATTAATAAACATAACATGCCCTCTATAACATGCTCAATCTTACATGTCACTGGTTGCAGCATTTGTACGGTATGATCAAAATTAGACATTGTGAAGTATTGTCACAAAATGCTATGATGAAGAACAAATGGTGCTTCATGTTTTGAAAGCATGCAATCACAATCAAGGACTACTGACCCATAAGTTTATGATAAAAAACAGTGTGAAGAATAAAATCAAGGTTTCCTCTACAGAGGTGTTACTCAGTTAACATGATTTAGTGTGCAACACACTAAAATCCATTTTATCATTACTGTTATCATTATGGTCATATAGTAAGTGATAAATAAAAAAGTTGAAAAAATTACTGTTGCAAGAAATTTAACTCGCTACTACCAAAGCTTTCACAAATTTACAAAAGTGATTGTACAATAACAGTAATGATGTGATAATTACAAACTGCCCAAGCATTCTGCAATAACGATAAATAAAATTGTCCTCATATCTCTAACTTCAAACTTCCACTTCTTTATTAGATCTTAAATGCTTAGACGTGGGGTTGTGCTAATTCTTTCATAATGCTGAAAGCAAGTTTGCTACTTTGATAATCTCTTCGAGTTTTCATACTTGTAAATGCATCCACTGTAGATCTTCAAGAAGGGTATGATGGGAGAACCAAACTTAGTGATATCAGTTTCACAGAGTAGTTTAAAACTCTGTCTACTATCTTTGATTTCAGTTTCTCTGAAGCAGTAGCCCATACTACACTCAATATTCCAATAAAGCAAAGAATTTTCCACTAATAAAACTATGCTTGAGGTAATTCAAAAATAGACTTTGCAGACACCAAAAACTCCGCCAAACTTCATAGGCTTTGAAGCATTACCAAACAATCTGATCATCCCATGAAAGCTGGTCATCAATCATGACTCCAAGATATTCGCAACACAATGATCATTCAATTTGCTGTCCCGAAAGAGACACTTCTGCAGTAAAGACTTCATTTTCTCTACACTGATGACAATAATAAGAAGTATAATGATGTTCAGTCATGTGTCGCTCAACTGCAGGTTACATATAAATTAATAAATCTTCATGGTACAAATCAAAATATGTCATACATTTGTATGTAGAATATCGCATAAAGACTGACAACTGCTACAATCAATCCCAATGTTGTCATTTTTTTCCAACTCGCTTGTGCTATATGTAACTCTAAAGCTGTACTGCATTTCAGAACCATTGATAAACTATAATGTTTAATTTATCATTAACTAATGCTAGTTATTACAAATATATCAAGTGCATTCAGAATAGATTCACACTGAAACACAAGCACAAACATACAACAATTTTTTGCCAAGAGATAGTCCTGCCATTGTATGTGAAAGAGCATTATAGACAACTTCTATAAATGATTCCACTGCATATTTGTTACAGCTCATAACTCCTTGGTTCTACACACAATGTCAATCTATTACAATAGCTGCCACCAATCCAGTTGTTATGGGAAATGCTGATACAACAGCAAGATATCAAGTGTGATTTATAACGTAATACAAGAAGATGCAGTGTTGACCCATTAATTAAATGGTTCAGTATTTCAACAATTAGTCACCACAGAGTTGAGGCACATTAAAGATCATTACAAGTGTGCTCTGCACCATTTGCATTAGTCTCGAGTAGCCAGACCATTCCTGTTGTGTCACACATATGCCACCTACTCAGCTTGCATTTACTTTAACAGTATGTGTTAGATTGCGATAGACATAATAAACAATGGCGCTCTTCTATATATGCAATAGCATAATTTCAAGTTTGGGTTACTAGACTTTTGAAAACCTCTTATCAGCTGCACATTCTTTGTCATACTCTAACTCCTGCAACAAGGAAATTTACTCCACTCAAAATTTGTACATGTGGTAGCTCCTGCCAAGCTTATACATATAATAAAATCATCTCTAACTCTCAAATTTCCATGTGCTCGTGCGTTTATATAGTCATCAGGCAAATGCACTTACTTTTAGGAACTGAAGAAACTGATGAAGTTCTGGCCATTTTTTGTCAAGAAGAACAACAAGCATGTCACAAGCAGTCTCCAAATCCAAGCACCGCTGTTCTTTATTCTAAACAAAACCTGTGACCACATTTCTTATAGGGTAGTCAGATTGCCACCAACGGTATGAGTTTTAGTGGTAATAACACTGTAAATTTCAATATGAAAAGAGTCACATATTTACCAATTATGAAAAACATTACTTATACTATTAACCTATTAATTAAACTTTCCCCTTCCAAATACAATAAGCATTTAACTACCCTACCACCGAATGGTTCAGATTAACAATGTAACAAATATCACGTTTTAATTAAACAATATCATATTTTAAACCATCCCTTAGCAAGGGTGAATACAGAAAAATTCCAGACAATATCTTGCAGGCTCCTGGAAGTTTTCAGAGTCACCCACATTTTCAAAGCAATGCTTTACTCATACATCAAAAATGCAGAAGCACTATACAGTGCTACACCCTCGGCTGGTGAACATGCACACCACATGGTGCTAAGACATGTGAGGCAAGAGTAACAAATGCTCATGCATTTGAGAACATTGAAAATCCCCTCACGCGGTGGTAATTACGCCTACCATATCCGTCTAACCACAATTTGGTTGTTGTAATGAGGTGACCCCAGAGCCGCCAGAGTCAAAACAAAACATTAATGTGGGAAAACATGCACGTGCACATGTACGTTAGGTGTCTGTTCGCTCTGACTTTGGATACCCTAACAAAAATGAATAGAGAGATGCACTAGCGTACTTACAGATCAGCCGCTTTGTCCGACAAACAAACACTGTCATGGACAATGCTCATTCCCATTAGCAAATTCCTGTCAAGCGCCACATTTCTGTTGTGATTTTTGCAACAACACTGCAGCCGCTCAGCCATGCACACTGAAAAATTCAAGCTGTCAGACTGCAGAACCACTACGCAGAAACACTGTGGAACAAGCAAAATGTTACAAGTCAGGTACAGCTACACCTTAGCTCCCTAAACGCCTGGTTGCTGGTGGGAAACATACACGTGCAAATGTAGAATGTAAGCACTGATTCTATGTGCTAAACCCGTAAAGCAAAGGAATAAACACCATGTACAGGACGGACACCTGATGGCCGAATTCTCGTAGCAGCTACACCAAACAAAGAGAGGTGGAGCCTCATGATGACATTCACGTTCGCCTATTGGTCAGTAATGACATCACTTCTCGTCTATTGGTCGGAATAGCTTCATTTGCATCTGTGCTAATTGAGTATAAATATGGTCGGTCGGTCATTGAACGATTACTATACCCTTAGCCTGGAAATCCGAGCCTCGGGTAACTAGATCTCACCAAAGACTGCACAAGTTGCCACATGAGTCCATTGTATTTGCTACTACTTAGGATGGATGCTCTTCGGTTGCAAATTATCTGTGCAATGTGAACAGATTCATAAGTAGTTGCGTTCAGTGACTAAGGCATTCAAGCTATCACCAGTCATTTGTAGTGCAGACAAAGGTGTTTCAACTTAATCATTATCCACATGACCTAGTAACTTTTCTAATTTCTGTTGTTTTGCACACATAGAGAAACTACATGAATTGGTAACATGATATGTCTCTTGGTAAATGGACGTGTCGATTCTGTATAGAAACTTCATAAACCACAAACTGTACTTAATTAACACAAACATGTCAAGGTAGTGTCTCAAATGCACAAAAAGGTGCAGCAACACATGTTCGGTGTTTCTTTAAAAGAAACTGTAGACAGACAACTCACACATGTTACCCACATGCATTTGCTAAAAGCAATAAAATGTTGAAGACATCTGATGTTAGACAAGAAGTCTAGCTGATATGTTTGATGATGACCTTGCTGCTCATTATGAACACTTATGCAAACACATATTGTTTCTGCTTATTTGAAGTACCCCTTGTTATTGCATTTTCTACATATTAGACAATGTAGCATTCAAGTCATAACACTGTACCCCCAGAAATCATTCTGAATGCATAAAAATGCTACAGTACTCATAACTAATTTTTCCAGTAAGTTGAAATTAACAAAATACGAGTCTCATGTCAATTAATGCAAATGCAAGCATAAATATTTGAAAGAATAATCAGTTTTCTGTCGCTCATTACATAATGTTTCTCTCTGAAGTTGTCCTGCTAACTATCTATTAAGTAATTTGAATGATCCAGTTCAGATAAACATTGACCCTAGAAACTATTCTAATTAATAAACTTTAGCTGTACGCCATTATATTTATAAATTTCTCACAGTAGATAGCCAAGTACATAGAACATGCCAAACCAAACTCTCCCAGAAACTTCTTAATCAAAAAGTATTCTAAAAGACCTACTTCAAGATATCACATATAGTAAAATCTACCTGCAAATATTTAAAAGCAGCAAATTAATTAACTTTTAATCCACAAATACACAGGTGTGTCACACACACACACACACACACACACACACACACACACACACACACACACACACACACACACACACACACAAGTACACACACACACACACACACACACACACACACACACACACACACACACACACACACACACACACACACAATTGCAAGCACATAGTTGTGAGATTTGGACCGTCACCCAAAATATTCAAAAGCTGACTGTGTTTCATATGAGATGTATAAGGACCACCTTATAAGTAAAAGAAGAGAAGCATTAAAAATTGTAACAACTTGAAAATGCTATGGAAGATACTACTAATGTCAAATTTAATTAATGAAGACACTATTAAATGTCAAATTTAATGTCAGAGACTATAATGGCTTGGGCAATCTGTCACCTAGAAATGCTGCTGCTGAGAAGCAAGCTGCATAACATTAAAAAAATCTTTGTATGGTACAAGAAATGAATAAATTGATAATGCCAAGGCATTAAAAACATGGCTTCATTAAATATCCAACAGTGCAAATTTCATGACCATAAAATCTGTTGTAATTGTTTGCAATGTCAAAGCCCATAGAAAGTTAGTCTCGCGTAGCCAGATTCTTCTCTGCCCTCATACTTTCTTTCTCGTTAGAAGCTGTGAAAGTGGAAAAGAGCCTGGCTACACGAGATTAAGTGAGTATGGTGAACATTTAGAGGTTTCGGTATTCAGAACTCTAAACCTCCAAAGTCTGTTATATGGCTGCAAGACCTGACCAGTGACTGGTGAGAATACCAGATGGTTTATCTACTTTCATATGAAATGTATCAAAACAAGTCTAGGTGTAAGATGTAACACTATGGCATAAAATCCTCAATGAAGATAACCTTAAGGCCTGTCCACACTGGCAACTGGATCGCGATCCAACCGCAACGCTGTCCACACTTGCAACTCGATCGCGATCGGATCGCGATCCGTCCGATCCACATCGCGAGGTGGATTCGATCGCGATCGGTTGAATCCAATTAGAAATAGTGGGCGTTACCTTCACGTACGCTAGGCGTGTAGTCGGAACATCCAGCACTCTTCACTCGTCTTTGTTCTCGCTCACCTTACGTCGCTGTATCAACGCTTTCTACAAGCAAAGAAACCACACATACACATCGGTCATCAGTCACGTGATAGCAAAATGAGGCGGAGGTATCGTTTTCAAAGTGCAGTGTGGACGCTCGCTATCTCGATCGGCAGGATCGCGATCGAATCGCGATCCATTCTGGTCTAATGTGGACAGGCCTTTAGTGCACCCTATTGATATTGCAAATAGAGAAACAAAAGTTGCAATCACTGGGCCATGTCAATAAAATAAACAGTAGCCAACCTCATAACACAGCTATTAGGAAGCAGGCTATCATATCAAGAGACCAGTTCATGAAAAACAACAATGTTGGGTTGACACAGTGGTGTGTGTGTGTGTGTGTGTGTGTGTGTGTGTGTGGTGCTGTAGCTCAATTGGTTAGAGAGTGCATTTGGAGAATGAAAACATCCGGGACCTTGCAGGGTTGCAGGTTCAAGTCACAGTGATGGCGATCTATGGCATAATTTCCTTAAGCAAGAAACTTACACACAATTGCTTCTCTTGACTCAGGAGTATAAATGAGTACCTGGTCATTGACTGGGGTGGACATGACTGCTGGCTTGGCCTTAACATCATGCAGCAGATGGGTA
This sequence comes from Corticium candelabrum, assembly GCF_963422355.1. NCBI lineage: Eukaryota > Metazoa > Porifera > Homoscleromorpha > Homosclerophorida > Plakinidae > Corticium > Corticium candelabrum. The sequence goes on along the minus strand of NC_085098.1, from coordinate 1,285,268 downwards.
CTTGTGGGCCTTGGTGTCCAGTCCCAAAGCTGCACCATAGTCAGTGCCCCTGGATAACTCTGGCCAAGCTCCAGGTGGATTGTAGCGCTGACTCTAAGCCTCCACGTAGCGCATGGAGGCCCTGTCTCTAGAGGCAAGACATTTGTCCATTTGTCCATTATTTGTGTGTATGCGTGTGTGTGTGTGTGTGTGTGTGTGTGTGTGTGTGTGTGTGTGTGTGTGTGTGTGTGCACACGCACGCGTGTGCATTGTCTGCAGCTCAATCGTTAGAGAGTCCTACTTGGGCAATGGAAAAATTCGAGAACTTATAGTCACAACTTCAAGTCTGGGATGAGCACAGGTGTAATTACCTTGGGGAAGGAACTCACACACGATTACCTCTCAACTCAGAAGTACAAATAAGAGTACCTAGTTCTTGACTGGGAACGGGATTCAATCCAATGCATGGCCTGTCAGTTTACTGCACAGTTTCAGGAAACTCTGGCTAGGAACAACGATTCTCAGACCCTGCATGAAAGTGGAACCATCCTGTGCAATGTTGAGCAAGCACCTCAGACAGTTGCAAAACTTCTCCGCATGTGCAGTATCGCTGTCTCACTGAGAAACTACCAGTAGACATGAAAGAGACCTACAGATGGCTGAGTCATCAAATCTTCCTGAAGCAACTGAGGGACTGGTGGTTTTTGCCCAAGACCAAGCTTTTCGGACTTGGTATTATCAGCACAACATTGTAATGTCAGTCCCACTTGCCACTTGTGCAGTGCAGACCTGAAGACAGTCGACCATATTGTGGCAGACTGTAGTGCTTTAGCACCGATGGACTACACTGATCGACACAAGCAGGTGGCGTTCACAACCCACTGAGACATTTGTTGTCAGTTTGGGGTTCTAGTGGAAAGCAGATAGTACCAGCATCATTCTGATAGGCTTGTGAATACAAATGACATCACTATGATGTTGGATATAGCCATCCCTACTGCTAAGAAGATTGGTGCCAATTGTCCTAACATCTGCTTCAGAAATAAGAAGACAAACACTTGTCTTCTTATTGATATCAACTGTCCTGCTGATGGCAACATAGCCTCGGAGCCACTTTTGCACGTGATGGAGCGGGAAAGGCGAGTGAGAGGGTGGGGAGAAAAAACGGTCTGGGGACTTCACTATTGTAAGTGAGTTTGGCAGTAGGCGTAACGACTTAACTCGTTATTACGCTAAACAAGTCTCACAGTTATTAGGTATTAACAATCTACTTAGTGATTTGAGAACCTGTTGTTGTTTACTAACGCGATTCAGCATGTCATCTACAGCAAGCAGTCTGCTTACGCCTAGAAAGTCTATATCTTCACAAGTGCAGAATTTGCGGCAGTAAGTTTACGTCAGGGTGCAAAAAACACAGCTTGTTTGGGACCAAGCAGGAATTCCACATCACCAATTGCAACTAGACGACTACAAAATGCAAAGAAAGACAGGATTTTGCCTTACCACTGAACTACTGTGTGAGCTTCGTTCACTACCACAGCCACAAACTGCTCTCTCAACTCATTTGCTTGTAAGGTGCATCGCCACTCGCGTGAGCCGACAAGCACTTCGGGGCTTCCATAGACATAGGGGAATTTCCCTACCTTCATAGCAGCGTCTGACGAATCCGACTCACCAGCAAAGGCAGCTGTAAATCTTTTGCGCTTAGAATAGCGACCTGATCTCTCATCAGCGACTTCAATGGAGTCACTACTAGCACTACAGGATCCGCGGAATATTGCCGGAAGCCTTTGGCTGCAATGCTAGTCGGGCACAAACGTGTGGGAGAAGATGAAAAATTAGCGACTTTCTAAAGCCCGTAGGAAAGCATGCGAAGACTACGGACAAGGAGGCGAAGAGATAGCATCTGCAGTTGCTTCAAATTCTGCATGCCGAACAGAGTCAAAACGCTGGACACGGCAGTTGCAATGGCTTCATCGTCAGGCATTGCTCCGAAGTCATCCCTAGCTACCAGACAACAAGGATGTTCGTATGCTCACACACTAACACCTTAGCAAGCTGTAATTGCAATCACTTACCTCATAACCTCTTGCATCTGCATATGCAATAGCGTGTCCTGCTGCGTTGCTATTAGCATTCTCATCACCGATTGGCCGCCTTCCTGAAGGAGTGGGTTTTGATTGGCACGGTTGCAATTGAGCGAACAAGAACCCTCCTCTTCCGAACTAGGTTTGATCGGCGTAGGCCCCAGACCGCTTTTTTCTCCCCGCCCTCTCACCCGCCCTCTCACGTGCAAAAGCGGTCTGGTTCCGAGGCTAATGGCAACATTGCCAGAAAACAGGCTAAGAACTTGACAAATACAGCGACTTGCGGGTAGAGGTAAGCCGCATGTGGCAGTGTCGAACACTGGTTGTTCAGTAGTGTTGGGAGCGTTAGGCACAGTGCACGCATAATAATACAGTGCTTCTGGGATCTACTCGGATCCTTCGTAAAGTCATGTCTTCTTTCTAGACAGCCGTGATGGTCTAAGTACTTCTGAAGCAAGGTTTGCTTCCGGTACTTGTAATAAACTCTACAAACCAGACTGATCTGGTTGAGCACAACATAATAGCTGAGGGACTGGTTGTTGCTGCTGAAGACCAAGCTCTTCAAACTCGGTACTATGAGCGCAAGATTCTGCATCACGATGTCAGTCCTACTTGCTGGATGTGCAGTGTAGGCCTGGAAACAGTCGACCACATTGTAGCAGGCTGTAGTGCTTTGGCACCGATCAACTACACTGATCAACACAATCAGGTGGCCTCCATCATTCACTGGGATTTTTGTCACCATTTTGGGGTTCCAGTGGAGAGCAGATGGTACCGGCATCATTGCTGATAGGCTTGTGGAGACGGATGACATTACTATGATGTGGAATACCACCATCTTTACTGCCAAGAAGATCAAAGCCAATCGTCCAGACATCTGTCTCAGAAATAAGAAGACAAACACTTGTCCTCTTATTGATATCAGCTGTTCTGCTGATGGCAAAGAAACATGCTGAGAAGTTGGCGAAGTACAGCAACTTGCGAGTGGAGCTAAGCCGCATGTGGCATTGTCAAACACTGGTGGTTCCGGTGGTCTTGGGAGCTTTGGGCACAGTGCACGCAGGTATTGCACGGTGGCTGGACATTATTCCAGGTCATCACAACCTGCAGTACTTACAGAAAACAGTGCTTCTGGGATGTACTCAGATCCTTCGTAAAGTCATGTCTTCTTTCTAGACAGCCATGATGGTCTTAAAGTCCGTTCAAAGAATGGAGAGCCCGTGGGAAATGTGGTTAATAGATAAGACAATTAGGGCGGACGCAAAAATATTGCTATAATCCTGTATTGTAATACTAACAATCGTTTAACGAGCGATTAGAGCAATGGTTGCTACCCAGCCCTCGCTGCCTACTATCTACTTTAGTACGTCTGGGTCTGTCCTGTACGCTATAGTTCAACAATTTTCTGTAATTTGCGTCCTCGTCGCCCATATGGCTGCTTCAGATGTTCCTGAAAGTTCAACATCATCACGGTCAGCTGACCTACAACTGCTGTCTGATCATTCATCTGGTAGTGAATTTCCTGCTACTCAACAACAAAAGAGAAAGAGACAACCACAAACAGCTTTCAGAAGTTCACACAAAGGTATGATAGCAAGCGTGAAAGAGTTCTTTGAACGTGAGAAGACCACAGGAGCGCCGATTCTCTTTGGCAACGTAATCAAGCAAACTGCAGAAGCTTGCAAGTGTCACCTGCGTCTGTGAAGCGAGTTGGAAGTGAAATGAGATCACAAGGGTTTGTCAGCAGTCCAGCAAAGCTGGGTAGAAAATCAGGGTCAGGAGCAGCACAGCAAGAAACGGATAACTTCTTAGAAGGCGTTATTCATTGTAGAATACACAGATTCTACACCAGGGTGAACTGCCTACCATGGAGAAACTTCTGTTGGCCTTGCAAGAAGACGTTGAGTATCCATTTGGCAGGACAACGTTGTATGCCACTGTCAGGCGGATGGGGTTTCGCTACAAGCGACGAAACAAAAAGGTTTCATTGTATTAGCAGCATAGAATAATTGCAGCAAGACATGATTACCTGAGAAAAATACAAACTTTCCGTTCCGACAATAGAACAATAGTCTACCTGGATGAAACCTGGTTGAACGCCCATCATACTCATGAACGTTGCTGGCTAGACTATGATAGCAGAGGAGGTATCCGAGTGCCATCAGGAAAAGGTGGTAGGCTCATCATTCTCCACGCTGGCAGTGAGCACGGCTGGATTCCCAACGCAGCTCTCATTTTCAGGGGTAAGAAGGGAAGCGGGGATTTCCAAGATGAAATGAATACCAAGCATTTTATGGAATGGTACCAAAAACAGCTGTTGCCTCACTGTCCGCCCAAGTCAGTCATTGTCCTTGACAATGCCAAGTACCACAATGGTGTTGTTGAGAAAGTGCCCACCAAGAGCAGCACGAAAAAAGATATAATGGCGTACCTGGACAAGCACAGTATTACCTACGATAGGCAACGCCTGAAATCTGAGTTGTTCATGCTACTAAAGGCAACCAACCCACAAACGAAATACCTCACTGACGTTCTCTCCAATGATGCAGGTCAGGATGTCCTCAGACTTCCAGTGGGCCATTGTAAACTGAATCCTATAGAACTGGTATGGGTGCAAGTCAAAGGATACGCTGCAGACCACAACAAGGATTTTACAATGAGAGCCATCGAACAACTGGCCAGAGAAGGCGTTGAAAACGTGACGGCGGCCAAATGGAAGAAGTGTGTCAACCACGTTATCCAGAAAGTGGAAAACCACTACAGAACATCAGACGGCGTGGTAAAACAAGCAGTAGAAAGTCTAGTTATAGAAGTAGGTGCAGAGGACTCTTCAGACAGTGAAGAGATCCTGCTAGGAGACGACAAGAATGATAACACTGATTAGTACAATTAGTATCGTGGGTGTCATTTACTGGCGGTATTCTTTGTCGGTAATGCATGGGAGGAGTCTCTTTCAGGAAATATGCTGTATCTACGAACACAGGATCTATAGAGTTAATTTGCCCAGAGATCTGACTCCACCTAGTCACGTGCTTTCTAATGATATGTGTAGCAACGGTGTAGGGGGCGTACTTACCGAGATACGGGAATTTTCCCACGAGCTCTCCATTCTTTGAACGGACTTTAGTACTTCTGAAGCAGGGATTGCTTCCGGTACTTGTAATAGACTTTACAAACCAGACTGATCTGGTTGAGCACGACATAATAATAATAATAATGGTCAAAGTCAAAGCCAACTCTCGAAAGTGTTGTACTATATCGTCTTTGCTATGTGTTTAGTATTGACACAAGCAAAGCAATAGGATGCAATTGAATTCCATCTGTGGTTAAAACTGATTTATGCAAGATTCACTGGAATCTTTCTTTTCTTATGTTAGATGCCTATGAAACAGATATGATTCTGCAAAGTTGCATGTGCCATATCTATATTATTATTTGTTTGGAGTAGATTTGTAGATGTGGCACAACGTACGATTCCCCTAGTGTGAAATTTCCAAATCTATCCTCGATTATTGTAGGATGCATCAATATGAATTGTTATTGGAATGTTTTACCTTGTCTTTTTCTGTCATATTCATGTTCAAAATGCACATTATGCCAGATACTATGATAAAGCACTACAGTGCAAACCCTCCAGGTACCATAGCTATGCAGCTTGATTCACGTCATATTATACATATGGGACATTAAATCGCATGTTATGCGGTTGCCTAGCAGGTTGTCGAGCTGGTCATAATTCACGTGACAGGCTTGCACTACTATACCTAGGTGTTTCACGCCTCAGGTAATAAATACCATATACCCAACAAAGATACCAAACACTAAACAATTGTTGTTTGTTATAGTATATTTAAAAGTCAGCTCAGTTAAATGTGCCTATCACATACAAGTTCAAACAAGGCATTTTTATATAAGCCCAGATAATAACACAACCATCTAAGTATTATGAGCACTCATGCATCCACTCACACACACACACACACACACACACACACACACACACACACACACACACACACACACACACACAGACACAGACACAGACACAGACACAGACACAGACACACACAGACACACACAGACACACACACACACACACACACACACACACACACACACACACACACACACACACACACACACACACAATACCTTGGAAAAATCAAAGCCATAACGATATAAGCTCTTGAAAACATCTGGATCATGAATGCAAGCTTGAAGTTCAGGTAGCTTTTCTTTCAACTTTTCGATACAATCACACCTACCATGACAGCAGTTAATAAATTGGTGTACAACATAGAAGTAGCTAAATAACTAACACTAATCCTACGCAAATAGCTAAGTGGCAATTTCATGCATTAACTCAAAAGCTTTGATAGTAGCCCAAGAGCTACCTTATTCAATTAACAATAACTCTATCAAACAAACAAAGAGGGTCTTAAAATAAAAGACAAGCAGAACAACAAAACAGTTTAAAAAATCAGGAAGAGACAGCTTCACTATCCATTAGTTAGGAGATCGATCTATAGAGCTGGAAGCAGAGTAAGAAGCATACAGTTGGTTGACTGTACTATCTATTCAGCAACATGATTTTCACTTGTCTAAAGCCGATTCTTGAGATGCTAATATGTCTGAGATGTGAATGGCCATTGCAAGTCTCCTTGTGAGTAAACCATTGGAACTAATCATGCAATGATTTGCTCTAAAAGACGGTTTTCCAACAACTAGACACAACAAGGTAAAATACATCACAGCAGATTTGCTCTCTGAAATTTGCTCAAATGTTGCTGTAGAGCCTTATCTTCACCCCCTTTCCGAAGAAAGTCTTCAGTGGCATACTGAAAATTCTGATGATGAAGCACGACTAGACGTATCTGCACGTAGAGTTTAGCAAAAAGGTGAATGCACATGTTTTGACATTAAAGTCTTCTATCCTAACACGTTCAACTACCGACATACTAACTTCCAACAAGTATACAAGAACCACAAACATGGAAAACAACGTGCATATGGTGAAAGAGATAGAGAGATTCACTCCACTGGTATTTTCTTCCTCAGGAGGGATGGGACAGAAGCTACCATATTTTTCAAGCATACACATAGCTAACATTATTTCAAACCATCAAAATACATTTTATGCAACAATGTCCATGATTAGATGCAGACTAATTTTGCTCTATTAAGATCAGCAGATCTGTGTGTTTGAGAAACGTGATTGAAACCACATCATCTGCTCTACTTTGAAATTATAGAAATTGTGCAGAGTGAGGCTCGTCTCAAGTTTACTCATTAAGTTTTTTTGAACAAACTTGGCTAATGTGCTTCTACTTGACATAGTTTCTTTTAATTACGATTGTTGTACCAGCGTGTTGCTGGTATAGTGGTCTTCTTGCTAGCGGTAATTCATTTTTTCTTTTAAATTGGTTATAGTCTAGTTGGCTTATGCATTATATCATATATCTATAAATTTGTTGTGTTAATAATAATTAAAAAAATAATCATCCAGACATCTGTCTCAGAAATAAGAAGACAAACACTTGTCTTCTTATTGATATCAGCTGTCCTGCTGATGGCAACATTGGCAAGAAACATGCTGAGAACTTGGCGAAGTATAGCAACTTGTGAGTGGAGATAAGCCGCATGTGGCATTGTCGAACACTGGTGGTTCCGGTGGTCTTGGGAGTTTTGGGCACAGTGCACGCAGGTATTGCATGGTGGCTGGACATTATTCCAGGTCATCACAACCTGCAACACTTACAGAAAAGAGTGCTTTTGAGATCTACTCGGATCCTTCGTTAAAGTCATGTCTTCTTTCTAGACAGCCATGATGGTCTAAGTACTTCTGAAGCAGGGTTTGCTTCCGGTACTTGTTATAAACTTTGCAAACCAGACTGATCTGGTTGAGCACAACATACATATAATAATAATATCCCTAATATCATATAATAATAATACTAGGCTATAGTGGCTGATTATTATGTCTAGTTACGCCCCTCCATAATGGGTAAGTGGGGTCTTTACCCCATCTGGGCACCCCCAACCCGGCAGGTGAGCCCAGCAGGGTACATGTTTCTGTGCAGTCCACACTGCAATCAATGACTAGCCAATTCGATATAGAGTGCAAGCATCACAGTGACCGCAAACTCGATACACCACACCTAGTGGATATCAATGACCAACAAGAAAGCACTGAATGTCATCGTCAACGGACCGTTCGCCAGACCACTGAAACTCCCCAACGACTGAAATGAGTCATAGTCTCATGGATAAAGCTAGAGAAACATGAGAAAGAAAGACAGACAAGTTTATTATTTACTGCCGTCACTGGGGTTTGAAACCCCAAACCATGTAGTGGTAACCATTGTTGCTAACCATTAAGCCACGGCAGTGACTATTATTATTATTATTATTATTATTATTATTATTATTATGTGTGTCGTTAAGCCCCTCCATGATGGGCAAGTGGGGTCTTTACCCCCATTATTATGTCGTGCTCAACCAGATCAGTCTGGTTTGTAAAGTCTGTTACAAGTACCGGAAGCAAACCCTGCTTCAGAAGTACTTAGACCATCACAGCTGTCTAGAAAGAAGACATGACTTTACGAAGGATCCGAGTAGATCCCAGAAGCACTGTTGTCTGTAAGTGCTGCAGGTTGTGATGACCTGGAATAATGTCCAGCCACCGTGCAATACCTGCGTGCACTGTGCCTAAAGCTCCCAAGTCCACCGGAACCTACCAGTGTTCGACAATGCCACATGCGGCTTATCTCCACTCGCAAGTTGCTGTACTTTGCCAATTTCTCAACATGTTTCTTGCCAATGTTGCCATCAGCAGGACAGCTGATATCAATAAGAAGACAAGTTTGTCTTCTTATTTCTGAGACAGATGTCTGGACGATTGGCTTTGATCTTCTTGGCAGTGGGGATGGTGGTATCCCACATCATAGTAATGTCATCCGTCTCCACAAGCCATCAGGATGATGCCGGTACAATCTGCTCTCCACTGGAATCCCAAAATGGCGACAAACATCCCAGTGAACGATGGAGGCCACCTGATTGTGTCGATCAGTGTAGTCAATCGGTGCCAAAGCATTACAGCCTGCCACAATGTGGCCAACTGTTTCCAGGCCTACACTTATGTGTCGTTATGCCCCTCTATAATGGGCAAGTGGGGTCTTTACCCACATCTGGGCACCCACCAACCTGGCAGATGAGCCCAGCAGGATACATGTTTCTGTGTAGTCCACACGGCGATCAATGACTAGCCAATTCAATATAGATTGCAGGCATGACGGTGACCGCAAACTCGATACACCACACCTAGTAGATATCAATGACTACTAGGAAAGCACTGAACGTCATCATCAACGGACTGTTCGCCAGACCACAGAAACTCCCCAACAACTGAAACAAGTCATAGTCTCATGGATAAAGCTAGAGAAACATGAGAAAGAAAGACAGACAAGTTTCATAATTTACTGTCGTCACTTATTATTATATTATATATTATTATTATTATTATTATTATTTTTACAGTTGTTGAAGCCATGTTATACTTCAATTAAACCAAAAGAAATTACACTAGAGGACAATTTCAAGAAAAGAAGACATAAAGTAAGAATGCTAGTACTGCAGATGTACTCTATTATGTTTTATGCATATAGATCAAGTCAGCGTCTTACTTATTATCATTTATTCCTTACTTAAGATCAGTCATCCCTCTTGTCCATTCCTCCAGGGAGAAATATCCCATTCTTTGTGCATTCATCTTCCATGCTAGAATTAGCATGACAACCTACATTTAACAAAAACCAACAAAGTATGCCTTTAGCATGTAAGAAGTCACTGCAAAGTCTGTTTAAAAACACAGTTTAACAAAAACCAATAAGCAACAAAAATAATATAGTTGTAATAGAACAAAAATTAGTAAAAATTAAACTTGATTAAATCACACATAAATAATAAAAACACAATTCTCAAACAGTTGACAAGCAATGCAAAACAAGCAAAACTAAAGTATAAAACTTACTAGTTGAATAGCTCATTCTCCACACGGGCAGATTAGATCATTAGGCGTTAGTTAATTTTAATAATAATAATAGTAATATATTTTGTTTCATACCACTACAGGTACAGTGCTCTAGGCCAGACAAGATACATACACTAACAAGTAAAAATAGGTAGTCATAGAAGAATAAACGTAGAAGAATAAACAAACATAAATTAAGGTTTAATCCAGCTCTTGAAGTCCAAATAGGACAACACCGTGATTCTTGTCCTTGTCTCATTGTCCACTGATCGCCACAGATTGCCTTGAGTATTCAGAATGAATCCGCTCACTAATTCATTATTAGAATGAACTGCTCTCCATAAGAAAGAGAGCTGGCTAACACGCAATAGATCTGGAGCTTCCCTGATAGGTTCTCCAAGAGTTTCATGCAAGGATGTTCTGTTTGAGATCCCTAGCCCTCTACGATACCCTCTTCTCCACGCTTGATGTAGTAAACGTTTGGTACTTCCCATTCCCAAATCCCACAGTTCGCATCCATAGCCCAATACAGGTAACAATACGGAGTACATTATCATTGTCCATACTGTAGGATTACGACCCACACCTTTGACGGCCCCTACAATTGAGTATAATGAAGAGTAGAACTTCCAACACCACTCTTCCACCGCACCAGTTGTTTCTTTCGGAACAGCCGATAATTTATGCCCTAAATGAATGACATCATGTACTTCAGGCAGACGCTCTCCATTGATGGAGAAAGCTGTCTCTTTACAGTAAATGGATCGCCTCTTCCTAAAACTAATTGATTTACTTTTCTGAATATTTATTTCAGGCAGTGGTCTGTTGCAAAGCTCTCGCAGATCTCCAATAGCCTCTGCATGCCCTCTCTGCTTGTTGACAGAGCGATAAATAATCCGCATATGCGATGCCACCACTAAACCTCCCGTTAATTCGAACACCTACTCCCGATTGGAGAATCGGGTAATAAGGTCATCAACGTAGACATTAAATAGAGCAGGAGAGAGTACAATCAATGCCTTGGCGAACTCCATTAGATGTTTTGAAAGACGCTGATTTTGACGAGTTCCATTTCACATATAGGTCTTGTTCTTTATACCAGTTCCTCAGGAAATTTACGATAAAAGTAGGGGCATGCCGTTCTATCAGCTTCATAAAGAGCATGACTAACTCTATCATACGCTTTCGATAAGTCAAGAAAGCAGCCAAATACAATCTCATTTCCATTTTCAAGAAAATAATTGATAGACTCCTGTACGACAAACATAGACATATCACAGCCATGACCAGCCTTAAAACCGAATTGTTGCTTGTTTGTATGCCAAATTCTCTGATATTTTGCCATGATAATTTTCTCTAATAGTTTTCCCAGCACTGACGATATCGCTATGCCTCTATAATTGTCTGGATTATTTCTATGTCCAGCTTGATCTTTCAGGATGGGGATTATTGCAGTTTCTCTAAAGTTTCTCGGAATACAGCCATGCTTGACCAATCCTGTGAACAAGCCAGCAATATGTCTATAGAGATTCACGGAGCCATTCTTGCTATGTTCTACCTGAATACCATCCAAATCTGAGGCCTTATTGTTCTTCAGTTGCAAAGAAGCCTTCCTACATTCTTCTGCATTGATAACAAAGAGCCACCACGAGGTTCTTTTTTCTCATATCTTCTTTTTCTACCATTCAATCAAGCTGGTTGTTCAATACATCGCAAAATGTTTGATCATGAATATTTCCTAATTTTTGGTAATACTCTTTCCAATAATTGCTAATGTTGCTGTCCGTTCTTGCCATCCCTATCTGAACACCATTGCATAATGGTCGGCCTTGTTTCTTAATTCTTTTCCAGAGATCGTTCTTGTCTGCTGAACAAAGTTTTTCTAAGAGGATCTCACTCTCTCTCTTTTCACTCACCTGCTTAACTCTCGAGTTCTTTTCGGAATATTTTCTGGCTGTCCCTCATTTCATCAAAGAGTGTACCAGATTGACATTTTCCACTTTGTTTCCATTTCCAGTATGCTTCACTGGCTTCCTGTTGTCTTAGCCAAATATTATTATCCCATCCATGGAGCCAAACTCGTCTGTATTTCTTCTTTGGAATACTATTTTGCCCTGCAGTACGTAGTGCATGGATAATACTTTCACAATATGGTTCCAAGAGAGGTTTGTGACAACACCGGTCTGGTTGATTACATAGAATTGCATCCCACGGCATTTCTATATCTGATAAGCGTCTATCCAATTCCCATTGGTATCTAAGTAAGTCCAGGTCTTGACACTGTTGCCAATTACAAACCAAATGGTTATGTCTGACATTATAGCTCATTCACAGAATTAGCAGCCGCGGACAGAATTCTCATAAAGTAATTCGTTCAGATCATCCCGTTCAATTATAATTATTAGATCCCGTTCTGAAAATTAACAGCAGTGGAGTATCCCAAAGTACATATGCTGTTACAGATGCCGTTCTTCGAATTCGCCCAAGCTGATTAGACTGTTGATTGTTAGATGACCTTCTGCTGCAATGTGGGAACTATTCAGCAGGTGTACACAGGCAAATTTCATCTCCTAGCCATTTCAACAGTCCCGTTGGATGTTATCACGTTGAAGACGTTGCTGCCGCTAGATGACATCCCATTTTTTCCGCGCGGGTTGATTAGATTATTACCTATGCATGAAACGGTAGGTACAGTAATACCGGCCATAGATCAACAACCGACCGACCAACTGCGCACTAGGGTTAGATTGTTATCACTGGCAAAGCATGTGCTAAATTTGCAATGACGCATGATGCTAGGTCAACAACACAACACCATAAGAGCTACACAGGAATCAGAGCAATAGCCTAATGAATACAGCCAATACGTGCTTGAACGAGGAAACGTGTCTACTGCTGGTAAATGAGCAATGAAATCCATTGCAATATGTTTACAATGTATCTCGCCACTCAATATGTCCAGTCTCCTTCTCACACTCTTGTAATTGACAGACTAATTATATTCAAGCTGCATAGGTATGGCACACGTAGGGCTTGCACTGTAGTGCTTCTTCATTGATTGTTAGTTAATATCCCGTTAAAGACAAATGAAAAGGTAACCAAGTGTTCTGTTCTGAAAAATTCCGTTGACATAGATATATCCGGACAGCAGAAACTTGTAAGCCACGTGCAGTTACTTACTCACTCGTATACCCGGTTCCCCGTACATCTTACCAAGTCATGTCTTGAAAGCTCCGTTGGACATATATGAGATCCCGTTCTTCGCCCAGGCTGATTGGATTATTGATTATTAGTTAATATCCTGTTGAAGACTAATGAAAATGTAACCTAGTGTCCCATTTCAAAGAATCCCATTCAGAAATATATATCTGGGCAGCCGAAACTTGAAAGTCACGTGCACTTGGATAATCTGTGCTCGTATATATACCAAGTCACGCTCGTCTGACTCTCGCCATTTTGACAGTAACGCTAAACACCGTGGCTGCAAAGACGTTGCTGCTGTTGTGAGGCAACAGTTCAAATTTGGTAGAAATCAGAAGCGTTGTTTTAGAGAAATTCATGCCCTTTGACCGGCAAGAAATTGTGTTGTCCCAAGAGAACTCTGAAACACGACAATACCTTCACCGTCGAGCTGCATGGATTTGACGTGTGCGAGCAAAATTCGTTGGCACTGCAACTCGTCATTATGGAGATACGCAAGTACATAGAACACACACACACACACACACACACACACACACACACAACTCTCCTATATACATATATTAATCTAAATATGACACAATTTTAACTACAGAAAGCCAACTGCTCAAAATATTGACTTTCTTAAAAGATCCAACTAACAAACAAACAGTTCTATCTATGAGTAATTAAATTGACCAAGGTTTCTCAAACCACTCTAGGCTGTTTCTTCGACATCAGATCGAGAAAGGTGCACAAATGGCCAACACAACGTAATTTGTACTAGAGTGCTCATGTACTATAATTGGTCTTGTCCATGAAAGATTGGAATACCTCAAAGCTGTTGTACTCTGTTAATCCTGTAGAGCTACCCTGAAGCATGTGTATGGTTTCATGCCACTTCTGTTTCTTGCAAATGTCTGGAAGAAATGAGTATTTCATCATCTTCCTAGCATGGGCTGCTTCTATGTAGGTATGAAACACTATTGTCACTTCCACGAGGTATATTCTCTAGAGATGAAAATTCCAAATAGCAATATCTGGGGAAAGTGTAACATAGCACAGCTGATTGGAAAGACCATAATTGTTGTTAAGATCAGCAATAATGTGCCACCCTGATTTTAATCCAGAGGTGATAAATTTGGATGTAGTTTCACAAAATATTTATTGCTTCAAGTGTAGTAGTCTAATTTTTTTCAGTGCAACTAGACAACTGTTAAGAATATGGAGCAGTATCAGACTTATACGTACCACATCAAAAGCAGAAATCAAACTCTGTCGTTTTCAATTTTCTTGAAACTGACCTTGTGTGACAAAGTGCTCTAACTGAATTCACAGCAAATTTCACAACTATACCAGGAAGACAAAGAACAACATTACTCCAAATGTTGTCTTCATTAACACAGCTAAGAAATGAAATTAACAACACAGCTTCAAATGTTGTCGTCATTAACAGAGCTGCAAAATCAAACTAATCCCTGGTCGTTACAACGTAAGAGCATGTGCCAGTCTTAGTTGATTGTCATCATCTTGCATAAAGTTCTTGCCTTTCTTCACTGACATAATCACAATACTTCCACCCACCAAAGGACCTTCGTTGGCAAGAGTTGTCTGCACACTCATCAAATGCTGGTGCTTGACAAACACAAACCAACATATCTGAGCATCACTAGAAGAGACTAGCTGTAGGTGCCTACACATTTCAAGCTGTTTAAATAATGTTGACAAGGCACGGCATTGTAGTCTTTGCATTTGTTTTGAAGTACAGTCTAGACATATCAACCATCTTATTAAGTATCTAGTAGCAATAGATTGTAACTGTCTTTCAGTGAATGTGACTGGCAGATCAGCAAGGGACAGAAGCCAAGTCAGTCTTTGAACAACAGCTCTATCATATAAACAGTTATCTTTTACAAAACTATTAGTGGCAAGGAGTCCACTCAATCATATAAATATTTCAGTTTAGAGACAAGGACATTTTTAATAGAAATAGTAGATACAGAGATTTTAATTCGCATTCCTAGAAAGGGAACCTCACAATCCTCTTTCTCCAACCAATTCATACATACATACATAGATACATACATACACGATGGTAGTCCACTGAAACCAGTCATGACACTGCTTTGTCAAAACTTAATGGCTAGTTGCTCTTCTAGATCAGCACCAGATAAACACAAAAAACACTTCTTCAGATTGGTCTTCAAGATATATATTTGTAGCATAACATGATGGTGTTTCCCTTTATCAGGCTGTCCAGAGTTGCTTTGAAATTCTTGTATCTGACACATGAGTTAAATGTCCAGCAAATCTGAGCTGTAATTTAGTCAGATAGAATTCAATTCTACAAATGTTTGCTTTGACAAAACGTGCATGTTAGAGATTTTGTCTTCCCAGTATATACCACAGATAGATGTAATGCAACATAAGTGGAAGCTGTCCAGTTGTTGATATAGGAGCCGAAAAGGTGCTTCACAACTGCATAACAAGATGGGTAAGATGCAAGGCTTGTACACTGCCACCTTGGTATGGATCTTGATATCGTGTTGCTTCCACAATCGATGTAAAAGTTTCCAAACCAGAACTAGTTTTTGATATTCTGCGTGAGATGTCCTCATTTATGGTATCATCACCAAAAACAATGATTCCTAAGTACGTACAGTTTCAACATAAGCAAGTTTATGCTTACCAATCATGACTCGTGTGTGTGTGTGTGTGTGTGTGTGTGTGTGTGTGTGTGTGTGTGTGTGTGTGTGTTTGTGTGTGTGTGTGTGTGTGTGTTCGTGTGCATGTGCATGTGTGTGTGTGTGTGTGTGTGTGTGTGTGTGTGTGTGTGTGTGTGTGTGTGTGTGTGTGTGTGTGTGCGCGTGCATGTGTGGTTCATGATCAACTACCTCCGAGTGCTAAACCCTGGTAACTTAGGTTTCTTATTGGACCTACGGCTAAAAGTTGATCAACCGCTACTACGTATTGTGTGGAGTAGTCCAGATTGTTGTGGCAGTAAACTTTATTTCGATCTTGCAAATTGAAATTATTTGATATTATTACACGAGATAATGACTAGAGAAGGCAGAAACAAGCAACAACAAAGCTGTGTAAGGAAGAGTCTGTACAATGGGAGAGGAAAAACTGCAAAGAAAGATGTTATTGTTTGGACAGCCATGGGACCAAGAAGAGGTGGCAAGATAGAATAACATCCGATCTGCGAGCCACTGAAATTGGGGATAATTGGTGCAGTCTAGCACAGGATAGATCTCAGTGGCACACATTCTGCAATAAAGGAATTAGAAGTCAATGTAAGAGGTCCACTGATAGTGCGGCCAACAACAGAAGCAGTGACCATCTTTGCTCTTGTGGTAGACTTTTTCATCGGAAGGGCGACCTCACCAGACACAGCCAATTCTGCAACAGTTAATAAAATGCTCTAGTCATTTGTCCAGGGCTCTATGCTCAAGGACACAGCATCATCACTTTTACAATGAGCGGGTTCAAGGTTTCAAGGTGTGTGTGTGTGTGTGTGTGTGTGTGTGTGTGTGTGTGTGTGTGTGTGTGTGTGTGTGTGTGTGTGTGTGTGTGTGTGTGTGTGTGTGTGTGTGTGTGTGTGTGTGTGTGTGTGTGTGGTGTATTGAGAAAGAGGCTAGCCTGAAGCAGCTCTTTTGTCTTCTAAAAGACTATTTGACAACCCAAAGCAATCAGCAGACTCTGAAAATCAATGAACAGCATAATGAATTTCTTCAAAGAATGTCAAACAAAAGCACAGATCTTTGGCTACCATTTCTGATAATTCTGATTTCAGTTTTACACCAAAGATTGAAAACACCCTGTACTGAATGTTTATTCCTGCCTTCTGATCTTCAAAGGCATCATCACGCATAACTGACAGCAGAACGCTAAAGAATGTTAGAGTCATGCACAACCTTGCTTGACTCCGTTGGTAACAGAAAATGCTTCAGAAACTGATCCTGTCAACAACACAAGTGGTCATCCTTCACAAAAACGCTCTGATCACATTTACTACTTTGCAAAAGCAAACAAACCTACTTAAGATTTTTCATAATCTAGCTGAGTCAACTGAGTCAAATACCTTGAGTAGGTCAATGAACACAATGTAAAAGTCTATATGCTGCTCAAAACACATCTCCTGCATTTGACGTGTCGTAAATATCATATCAACAGTGCCTCTACCACTTCTGAAGACACGATCACTTTCAGGCAAACCTCTTTCACCTATGTAAGACGTAAGGCGTTCAAGTATCACTCTTGCCACGATCATTCCTGCAGCTGACAAGAATTGAGATTCCTTAATGGTTGTTACAATCTGATTTGTCACCCTAAAGACGAATGATGTTTGGTTCTAAGCTGATCTGCACGTCATGCATAAGGTTGTAACCTAAGATTCATATGACTCTTCCAGTTCTATCCAGACAATGTTATAATGCTATGCGTGTCTCAACACCAGATCTGCTTGAGTCTCTTTAGCTCCCTCTGCTGCTGTTACAGGTAGATTCTCACAGCAATCCAAGTGATACAATTCCTGGCTGGGGTCTACGACATGCACTTCTACTGGCAGTCAAGACAGCAAACCTGTTTCCTTATTCTCCTCCCCAGATAAACACTCCAGGTTGTACTCGATTGCACTCAAAATTAGTGTCCACCTCTGCAGCCTGGCAGCTGCTAGTGCCAGAATGCCTTGTTCAAGTACCAAAATTTTGATTGAAGGTTTATGATCTGTCACAAGAGTAAATTCTACCCATGAGAAATTTGTGAAAACCACAAATGCCAAATATTAATGCCAATGCTTCACACTTTATTTGAGCATAGTCCTTCTCTGCTGAAGACTGGATTTGCGAAGCAAATGCTACAGGTTTCTCCAATCCGTCTACAAACATGTGATTCAAACAGTCTCCTATTCCATACGGAGATGCATCACATTCAAACTTGAGTGGTTGTGACAAGTCAGTAGCAAGAAAACAGACTGTGATAACATGTTCTTTGCTGCATTGAATGTGACCTTGTGGTCCTTGTCCATCTCTACTGTTTCCCTTTCTGAACTAACTCATACAATGCTTGTAACATATTAAACAAGTTTGGCAAAAATAAATCTACCCTGTGACCCAAGCATGTCATCTCAAGCTTCTTAAATTAGCATTTGTCCTTCTTTAAGTGGACTCCTTGTTGCTTAGGTGCTGTAATGCTTGTCTCACTCTTGCATTGTGCTCGGCAACTGCCATCAGTTAAACTGGCAATCAGTAAATGTATGTCACTAAAGAAGCAAAATACTCATGGTATTCCAGACAATATCATATCCATTGCTTTCTGGAATGTACTTGGTGCTGTTCGTGTACCAAAGAGCATTCTGGTATAAGTGAACAACCCTTTTCTTGTATTGATCGTCAAATGCTGTTGGCTTGCGGCATCAACTTTCATTGTTGGTAGGCTTGCTTCAAGTCGAGACTGGTCAATCGTTTACCACCCTCTAAAGTAGCAAATAAATCTTGAGCATTTGGTGTGGGATTCTCAATATTTTCCAAATATTCATTAATTGTTACTTTGTAGTCACCAAACAATCTGATACTGGCATCAGATTTCCTCACCACTACTATAGGTAAAGCCCAGACACCTGCTCTACAGGTGTCAGTATTCTTTCTGTTACTGAGCAAACAACTTCAGTATCCACTTTCGCTTGTGACGCAAATGGTACTGGTCTTGCCTTATAAAGACTGGCTTTGCATTGGCACTTAGTGTAATTTTGCTTGCACTCCTTGCAGCTTTCCCATTTTCCTCTTTGAATAATTCAGGAAACTCATGTGGGAAATCCAAGACATTCAAGTTGAATAATGAAGCCCAGTCCAATGTGAGTTGTTGAGTTGTGACAACCAGTTCCTGCTAAGAACTACTGGCTTGTTTGTAGCATTGACGACAACTACGCTTCCTCCTATTTCTTGATTTCCATAGCATACTGGTACTATAGCTTCCCCAAGTACCTTCAATGACTGCTCACAATATGATTATAATGTTACATTTCTGCTCTCAAGTTTGACATGAGACAACTGCTTCTCATACATTTCTGTGTATCATTGTAATAGTTGCATCTGTGTCAACAATCAGCATCAATTCACTTCCAGCTACAATCATACTGACTTTGATTGCATCCGTACTTCTTGGCCCATCGACAGAACATACTTGGTCTTCTTCAACTTGTAACGTGGCTTGTTTCTGGGCTAAGGGTATAGTAATCGTTCATCAACCGACCCAACAACCATATATATATATATATATATATATATATATATATATATATATATATATATATATATATATATATAGTTGGTTAGCACAGATGCAAATGAAGCTATTCCAACCAATAGACGAGAAGTGGTGTCATTACCGACCAATAGACAAATGTGATGTCATCATGAGGCTCCACCTCTCTTTCTTTGGTAGCTGCTAACAAGAATTCGGCCATTGGGCGTCCGTCCTGTACATGGTGTTTAGTCCTTTGCTTTAAGGGTTTAGCACATAGAAACAACACCTATAGTTTACATTTGCACGTGTATGTCTCCCCAACAACAAACAGGAGTGAGGGTGTGTAGCTGTACCTGACTTCTAACATTGTGCTTGTTCCACAGTGTTTCTGCATAGTGGTTCTGCAGTCTGCCAGCTTGAATTTTGGTGTGCGTGGCTGAGCGGCCGTGGTGTTGCTGCAAAGATCACTAGTGTCGTCTTCAACAGAAATTTGCAAAGGGGAACGTGCATTGTCCATGACAGCGTCTGTTTGTTGGATGAAGCGGCTCGGCTGACCTGTAAGTACACTAGTGCATCTCTATTCATTTTTGTTACGGTATCCAAAGTCAGAGCGAGCAGGTGCCTAATTAATCTACATGTGCACGTGCATGTTTTCCCATATTGATGCTTTGTTTTGGCTCTGGGGTCACCTCATTACAACAACCAAAATTGCGGTTAGACGAATAGCTGTGTAAATAAGGTCTGTACAGTAGGTGACGTCTAGCTAGTAGAGAAGCGGCACAAACAACAAGACGCCTAGAGAAGCTGCACAAAGAACAAGACTTTTACATTCTTGTGAGCTGGAAAATTGGTGGTGAGTTGCTTGTTTTGCTCTCCATTTGTAACATATGTTTCTCACCAACAAATAGAACAATGATCACGCCCGTTACTTCATCACGTAAGAAGAAGATTGCCAGCCCGCCTAAGCGTGGAGGCTCTCCGACTTGTAACATTTGGCTTGTTCTAGCACTTCAAAACAACTACATTTGTAAAGTGTAACATGTACGTTTTCCCCCATTACGACAACAACCAGATGTCTAGAGAAGCCGCACAAACAACCAGTCGTCTAGAGAAGCTATACAAACAAACAGATGCCTAGAGAAGCTGCAGAAACAACCAGACGTCTACATTCTTGTGAGCTGGAAAATCGGTGGTGAGCTGCTTGTTTTGCTCTACATTTGTAACTAGCCCACCAACAAACAGAACAATGATCACGCACGTTACTTTATCAGGTAAGGTGCATCGAGGCTACCCGACTTGTAACATTTGGCTTGTTCCAGCACTTCAAAACAACGTGATCTACATTTGAAACGTGCATGTTTCCCCCCATTACGACAACAACCAGATGTCTAGAGAAGCTGCACAAACAACCAGACGTCTAGATTGTTGTGAGCTGGAAAATCGATGGCGAGCTGTTTCTTTTGTTGTACGTGAGGGTAGACACAACGCCTAATCTAGCTACATTTGTAACGTTCATGTTTTCCCACATCTAATTTTGTTTTGGCTTTGGTGTTACCTATGCCATGCCTAAAACCGCCCATAGTGGCTCATTATGACTTCAAAAGCTGCACAAACAATCAGACGCCTAGAGAAGCTGCACAAAGAACTACACATCTAGAGAGCAAAGGTTGTAACATTATCCTTGTTCCATCAATAGTGTCATCTTTTGAAAGCCCAAAACATTGTAGGTGCAGGAAATCATGTTTTGTTCACTGAAAATCAGTGCTGCTTCTTTTGTTCCTATCTAACCGAAATCTGGTTTTCGTATGTGCTCTATACTTTCGCTGTGCGTGGCGGTTAATTGGTGTTGTTTAAACCATTCTGTCATAGTGCGACTAATTACCTTCAAGGTGCATACTGGCCGAGGGTTTGCACTTCTAGTGCTTCTTCATTTGTTCAGTTCTTACAATCAGTTTGCTTTTTCCTTTGGCAAGCCTTTGCAATATGCCCTTTCTGTGACATATCTATCAGGTGCGTGTCCTTTGCCATTACATCAGTAGCATACTTTCACATCAGATGGTGTTTTCTTTGACTTCCCGCTGTTGCCACTTTGCATGGTATGCCATCTCATGACCCACGTTTGCGTGTGTCTCCTTGCAACACTATGGCATCCTGTCGTACCAATTCAAAAACTTGCGCGATTTCTTCCGCTTTATTTAGTGTCAAGTCCATTTCCACCAAACTTTTCTGCTGTAAGGCTTCTACTCTCAATCCACATATGAATTGGTCCCTCAATGCAACTGACTTGTTCCAAACTCAGTGTTTGGCTAAACAACACAATTCTGATAAAAACTACTGTAAATGTCTCATCTTCCTTTTCTTGTCTCTTGTAAAATAAAAATCGCTTCACTATTACAATCTTCTTTGGCTCGCAATGATTCGGCAGTTACTGAGGTGCCCACAGATGTTAAGAAGATAGCCTTTCTACGTACTAGGTGCTCGTCCTGCTGGTACTCGGTTTTTGCCAAACAGTAGAGCTTGAATCTTGTTTTTGTATTCTTCAATGCTTTCTACTCCTGCTGAGAATTAACCCAACAATCTGTGTTTTAATCTTGCAGCTGTACTCACCGTCCTCATTGCCACTGTCGTGTCATACACAAACAGTTGGTTGGTTCTATATTGCTTACAAGTACAAGTACAAGTAGCGTTCGCATTAAGTCTACACACTATGCAAGTGCTAACTGTATGTCAACTAGTCTATTATATAGCATCATATTACTATGCTAATAAGGATAATTCAATAGTCTGTTACTAGATCTACTACAGTAACCATATCAGTAATTTATTTTGTGGACATACATAATTCAATAGGATAATGGAATAGTGCATACCTCCAATCAACCATTTAGAAGTTTCAATGTGCAACAAGATGTACCTTCTACTTATTAGAAACAATTAAGTATTAACATCACGTAGATGTAATTGTGGAAAAGCACTCAAATGTACAGTATGTTCATTATGTATACTGATGTAATATAAATTAACAGACTGCATGAAAGTACAGCTGCAGCATCAGTTGTAGTGAAAGTTCACTCAACACGTAATTACTAAAGAAATTCTATAACGAGAAACAAGCAGTGTATCTGACACTAGTAAAGTAAAATAGTAAGTCAGAGAGTCAGAGTCTATCACGTTACAAATAGAGCTTTTTTGGTTTTCTCTAAGTTATAAATCCTTGATACAGAAGCACATTACTTAAATCTTGTTAACCCCACCCGTAATCAGAAATATACAGTGTGTCTGACACTAGTAGGTTAAATCTAGCAAGTCAGAGAGTCAGAGTCTATCATGCTACAAATAGAACTTTTGGTTTCTCTAAGTAATAAATCCTTGATACATCCTTGATACAGAGGCACATTACTTACATCTTGCAATTGCAGTTGCTTACTTGTTCACTAAATATCTGTTTGACCAGCATTAGTTAGGTAATAGATGTCTGAAAACAAAGTCTCCTGGTCTGGCATTTGCCAGAAACACTCAACTAATTAGGACTGTTTTGGTAAAATTTCCAACACATTTGTCAGTAATATAGCTTGTAAGATTAGTTGCAATTGCACACACTACCTTTGCCCAATAGAACCCTTTCTTAGTAAATGCTAGGCCGAACATGCCTCTAGGCATAATGAACTGTCATGTGTCAAGTGACAATACCCACCAAACATTTGAAGTTAACTAAAACCAAGATGTTACATCATAAATTTTGCAATCAATTTGATCGATTACTACCATCATGTATACTAAATCATGCAGCCTCACATCTTCTGGTGCAATTTCCAGTTCATGGCAAAGACGTTCAACTCCTTCTGGACCAATCATTCCTGTATCTTTTGACTCTAATAATGCATGACACAAAAAGTTGAAATAAAATGACTAGACATGTTCTAAACATTAATGGGACCTGTGTAATGACAAAACCAATCTGTGCACTGTTGCTGTGAGAATGCCAAATTTAAATCCAAATCACTCATAAGCTTCCGCATTGACCATGGTGTTGGACTAAAGCCAGCAGCAAAGTAAAAGATCACATTGTTATGTTTTCTTCATAAATGGAAAAACAAAGACACTATATAATACCATTTAATGGTTAAAACTAATCATTCAAAATTTATGTTTACTAAAATTGCTTACCTGTAAACCAAGTTCAGAGCAATTAGACACTACAGCTGTCTAGTCTAGTCATGTCCACATATTACAAACTTATTACAAATTTAAAACATATGTTAACATATGCTAAACATATGTCTTAAACATAAAACATTACAAATTTAAAACGTTATGCTCATTACTACTTTTCTGAGTCAACAGCATTTCAAATACCAGCAAGATTCACACAATGTTGCCGTTAGTTGCATCAGTGGAGTTCTGTTCATATCAACCACCTATTTCACGATGCTGCCATTTGTGATATAGAAGTACTTCTAGGTTGCCAATTGTAACGATTACGTTGGGGGCAATAAAGTCCTAGGAAGTGACCTAACAATGTGGCCTGCACCACTTACTCAAGCTAGTGAAGGCAGAACATGGATGGATGGATGGACGGACGGATGATGATGATAATGATGATGATGATGATGATGTGTGTGTGTGTGTGTGTGTGTGTGTGTGTGTGTGTGTGTGTGTGTGTGTGTGTGTGTGTGTGTGTGTGTGTGTGTGACTCTTAGAAGACTCAAAGTGATAAGGAGAGACACAAATGTATGGAAAAAGAATAAAACCTATAAGAGAACAACAGCGTGCAATCCAGTGTTCAAACTGCTTAAAATGGTAGGAGCTGACGTGGTCGTTGCATTCCGTGTGGTTCAAGTAACTAGGGTGTGACTGCTATTCTCCCCTTGGTCTTGCAAGCTAAGGCGGTGGTATTTATGCACAAGAGAGAATAACAGAAAAAGTTCACTTACAAACCAAGAATGTCATCAAAACATCGAAAAACACTTCCA
Organism: Corticium candelabrum; assembly: GCF_963422355.1. Classification (NCBI taxonomy): domain Eukaryota; kingdom Metazoa; phylum Porifera; class Homoscleromorpha; order Homosclerophorida; family Plakinidae; genus Corticium; species Corticium candelabrum. The sequence continues at coordinate 1,260,774 of NC_085098.1, read as the reverse complement.
CATCGATATGTTCGTCTCAATCATCGTGATAAGAGCAACATTTTTTCTGTTGCTACTTGAAACATGCGTCCACTTGTTGAGAATTCAGGAGACATTCGTGTATGCAGAAAAACTTTGCAGAAGGATGCAAATGGTGCTATATTGAAGAGCAGTAACTCAGTAGACAGAAAGCTTGATCTGATGATCAAGGAGTTGAAATGGTTTTTGGAATTTCAATCACTGGAATTCAAGAGACTAAATGGTTTGGCAAGGATGTCTGATGTTCGACTGGATGTAATCTCTTGCACTCTGGAAGAGATGCACCTTCAGCTGATGATCAGTGTTTTCATAATGAAGGAGTTGGTGTGATCTTAGATGAGAAAGCAACGACAGCTTGGAAATCAAGAAAAGAAGTGTGGAATGCTGTAAACTCAAGCATTATAACAGCTCGTTTGAAATTAGATGCTTCTTGTGTGGGGATAAAGGATATGAGATCTAGGTATGAAGGAGCTTCATGTCTATCATATCTGTCTATGCCCCTACTTACTGAGCTTCAGTGTTAACTAAAAAGGCCTTTTATGACTCACTGCAGGATACATTAGACAGGATTCCTATTTCAAATTTTCTATTGATTCTGGGAGATTTCAATGCTAGGGTTAGCAAACAAGATCTTGATTCCAACCTTTGGAAAGGAACAATTGGTTACCATCGATTGGCCAAACGAAATCAAGCTGGGGAATATCTTTTACAGTTTTGTGTGCTACATCAGTTTACAGTTCTGAATACATGGTTTCAAAAGAAAACGAGGTATATGGGAACCTGGATGCAATTGGTATACTATTGACTATGTCCTGACACGTTTGGATCAGAGAAGATTTTGAATTGATGCTGGAGTTGTGAAAGGTGCAAATTGCTGGACTGATCATTCGTTGGTCAGAGTAACTATTAGACTAGACAAGAAGTTTTCCAATCACAGGATAGGTGGTAGGTCCATCCCACTTGCTGGTCATAGATTGCGAGACCTATCAATTAGCAAAAATACAGTGAGAAACTGACAAATGCTTTGAACGAAAAACATTTTTCTTCAGTAGAATCAGCAGATCAGAACTGGAACACCCTCAAGTCATGTATTATTGCATCTGCAGAATCTTCCAATTGGTTGAGGCAGAAGAAAGCAAACCAGATTGGTTTATAGAGAACTAGGACATTCTTACACACCTAATCAATATGAAGAATATTGCCTATAAACAGCTCTTGCAGAGGGAAACAACTTCTACTTGACAACGTTTTCGTCAGCATCAGAGACAGGTCAAACAAGCTAGCAGTAAACGATGGTAGAACAAGGTGGACTGTATAAGGAAATTAGAGATGACTCAGGCTGGTAAAAAACCAACTAGATCCAATGCTATCTATGACAAATAATTTGATAAAAGATCCCGGGGGAAACTAGAGAAAGATGGGTCCGACATTTCCAGAGAGTCCTAATATATACAAAGTGAATTCAGACAGGTGGTTATAGATCACATGCCAGCCTGTCAAGTTTAGCTGAAACTAGATGAGGTGCCCACCAATGAAGAACTTGAGTCTGCCTTACAATGTATGAAGTTAGGCAAAGCTGAAGTAAGACCGGAATCTTACCGGAGCTGATAGCTTTTGGTGGTGAAGGATTACAAGAAAGGTTATTGAAGGTCATAACAATGGAGTGGAAGCACCAGGCTATATTTTCTGATTGAAAAGATGCAGAGGTCGTTCCTATTCCCCCCAAAAGGGAATCTTCATCACTGCAACAACTGGAGAGATATCAGCTTGTTGGACACCGTTAGTAAAGTTTGTGCAAGAATTACTCAAGATCTTCTTCAGAAAGTAGTTGAAGAAAAGGTGCTAGACTCACAGTGCCGACAGGGATGTGGTTGTGTGGACATGATTTTTGTTGCAAGACAACTCATTGAGAAAGAGAGCACAACTCGTCTTTGTATATTCTATTTGTAGACTTGAAAAAGGCCAACAATTCTGTGCCTCGTCTCGCTGTTTGCAAGGTACTTGAAAACTATGGCATTCCCCGATTATGCTCAATGTTATCAAATCATTTCGTGATGGAATGAAAGCAGAAGTCAGAGTTGGAGATGAAACCACTAGTATGATTAACATTTGCAATGGTCTTTGACAAGGAGTGTGCTTGCACCTACCTTGTTCAATCTCTACTTCAATGCTGTAGTCAGAGACTACCAGCAGAGGTGTCCTCAAGCAGGAGTGTGCCTGAAATATAAATGTGGCAGAAAGCTAGTTGGAGACAGAACTGCCAAAAGTTGTCTCTCTGCTGCAATGCTGACAGAATCTCAGTTTGCAGACGATGTGGTAATTTATGTGACATCTAGAGAAGAGTTTTGAGTTCATTACGAATTCAATTTATTGTAATAACAGCACAAGACTGGGGTTTGACTGTCAGTTTAGAAAAACTAAGGGCATGGTTTTGGCAATGATTTGTCCCTGGCTGGAGGTGAAGTAGAACTGGTACAAGTCAATAAAGGTGTCATTGAAATAGTCAACAACTTTACATATCTTGGGAGCTGCATATCTACAGATTGTGAAATTGGGGAGAAAGTTCCTGTTTGTATTGGTAAAGCATCGAAAGCTCTTGGATATTTGCATCAGTCAATTTTTCGTAATAGAACTCTATCTGTAGATACAAAACGATCGTTATACAAAGCAGTGGTTATGCCCATAATATTGTATGGATCAGAGACTTGGATGGTAAAGTCACACAATTTGAGGCATTTGGAAATATTTCTTAATCGTTGTGTCAGATCTATTGAGGGAGTCACAAGACACCAGCAGTGGCAGGAGAGAATTTCGTCATGTCAGCTAGCAGAAGATTTGGGCATGGAAGAAAAATATCAGACATGCTAGCAAAACATCGTCTTTGTTGACTTGGTCACGTAGCACATATGAATGACAGTCGGAGCCCAAAACAGGTACTCTTTGGTGAGTTACATTTAAAAGACCCTGTCACGGTGCCAAGACAAGATGGCGAGATGTAGTTCAATCAGATCTCAGGCACTGGGAAATTTCGGAGAAATACTGGTATAAGTTAGCACAGAATAGGAATACATGGCAGAAATGTATTGATAAGTGAGCAACAAGAGTGTTGACAACTGGAAACGTACATGTATCGACTGTGAGAGATTGCTTGTTTCAATGTCAATGTGGAAGACGTTTTCGAAGAAAAGGAGATCAAAAGACATTCTCAAATTTTGTGGTGTTAGTTATTCCTAACCACCAAAGTACAAACTACCTCTTTCTGCCATTTGTCCGTAAAGGACACTGTTATCATTGAAAGATGGACAGCTCAAGGTTCAAGGTGTGTGTGTGTGTGTGTGTGTGTGTGTGTGTGTGTGTGTGTGTGTGTGTGTGCGTGTGTGTGTGTGTGTGTGTGTGTGTGTGTGTGTGTGTGTGTGTGTGTGTGTTGCTGTAGCTCAATTGGTTAGAGAGTGCATTTGAAGAATGAAAACATCCGGACCTTGCAGGGTTGCATGTTCAAGTCACAGTAATGGCGAGCTATGGTATAATTTCCTTAAGCAAGAAACTTACACTTAATTGCTTCTCTCGACTCATAGTTTGTGATCCAAGTCTCAGAAACGATAAAATAAACGAGTTTCATTGGCTACCCCTCTCCGACATTGATTTGCTGATTTCACATGTGAGAACATGTCTTCAGAAGCACAGATTCACTATTCGTTTGTAATGAAACGTGTAGTATCGTGCTGAACGGTGATGTAAATGGAAATGCTACGGTCGCACGAGTATTCATGGTAACCAGTGACGCAATTGCGAGGCTTCATAGGAAACAAAGGTTTTCTTCAGTACAACAACTGCTGAATGACCGTCTCACTGCGTTGTTGAGAAAGTCTGCTTAGTCCTAAGTAACTTTGTGACTAGCACGACCGAAGTAGGTTTACTCTATTGCATTATTTCCTATTGTAGATCTTTAGTTACACCAAGACGTGTTACTACTAGATTGTTCAAGGACGATGTGTCAATCTGACCTCCCCAGACAAACCATACTCTTGAAACATAAAATGCCACCCATACGAAGCATTACCATGACGCCATATTCTCTCTTGTTCTTTCACATCTCTAGTGCTTGGTCTAGCACAACCACAACTTGCTCTTGACTCAATTAAGGAACGACAACTTGCAATTGACTTGCACAGTAAAGTGTACACTTACCTAGGTCTGTTGGAGAAGACGAAATTACTGGCATCTAACCAATTACTGTACGTATACCATCAAAAGAAGAAATAGAGGCGTTGAAAGGTGACCATATGGCACTTTCTGGAACCAACTGCTGTATGTATATCATCAAGAGAAGAAATAAAGGCATTTTTTTATTGAAAGCTGACCGACCATATGACACTTTTTGGTCTTCTAGCTGGTCAAAGATGTTGCTGTGTAACAAAGAAATTCTTGCTAGAATCCATAGAAAGTCTTGCATTGACACATACCAACTGCAGGTATCAGATGTCATCTCTATAAATCGCACCACCTATCAGCCAAGTCAAGAAGTTGATGATAAAGTGACTCAAGAAGTTTGATGGCATCTCAGAGAAATCAGCTGCTTTTTTGGTGGGATAGACAATTTGGTCTGACACTCATAAACATCTTGCTGTAGCTGCAAAGTTACATCGCATAAATCCACAGCTGGGATCAATTCTATCTCTGCATGGAGTCTTCTTCAAAGTTGTTTTGTGTGTACATATTCGCCCTCATCAAGGGCAGTACTCTCAGTATCATGATCCAGAGCATCTTCTGTACACTCCAGTGTCTTTTCAAGCTCTTGAATGCCAAGTCAATGACTGGACCAGGCTCAATCAGCAGTACTAGCAAAGATGAATTTAGTCACATTACGATGCTTTGGTTGATATAATATTAGGCGATTGACAAAGTGCAGCTTTAGTCGTAACTTGAGTTGCTTAGGCCTGCATTATTTACAACTGCTCCTTCACTGGCAAGCAGATTGACATTATTGTTGGGCAAAGCTGACATACGATAGGCTTTGACTCCTTAGCCAAAGATTTCTTCAAAATCACTTGAAGTGCATGAAATTGGACTAGTGTACTTTTTTTTGTAGCAAGATTGGTAATAAAGAATCTCTCTAGCAATAAGATGCTCATGTTCAATTTCTAACAACAAATTTGCGTCATCCCTAATCTGTGCAGCAGTCACCAATTTGGCCACAGCCTGAAATGTTGAACATCTGTAATAAACCACTTTTAGTAACCATTTTGTGAGTTGTTTCATCTATTATAAATATATTTGGTAGTTATTGTGTTGGACTGCACAGCTTGAGGCTGCAAAACAGCGCTCCAGACGGTGTAAACCATTCTAATACTCTTCTAGCATTTTGTGTCTGCAAGAATTGTGCACGCTATGTACATGCATGCCAGAGGCGGATCCACAACCCGATCAAAGGAAGACACAGAAACCAAGTAGAAACTGTATGATGTCACATTCATTAAAGTGACGTAGAAATTTGCTTTAGTCGTCCATTAGATTAAGATGACAGATGTGTTAAATTCTGTTCTGGGAAACATGTATAGGTATCTTTGTTTGCAGCTAAGGAAGATAAGCTGCAGCAAAGTCTTCAATCCGTAGTTGTAGCACTCTGGCTGGTGCTAACGTTGACTCAATAAAGATGTTCTTCCGGCACTAGCACTCTTTCTACATGATCTAACTCTTTTTTAACTATTTCTTACGTCGTCCTACAAGATCACTTCACTTGGTTACCTGCATATTACCCGGATAAACATTTCGGTAATAGCATTTTTGTCTTTCACTTGCATTGAAGACGAAAAGGACTGATGAAAGAAGAGACAGGAAAAGGAACTACTTTCTTCAAGGCACTTCGAGCACATTTAAGGATGATATTAGAGTAAGCATATCTCGGTTGCCATGGATACCCAGTGCACTTTCTTGGGCTCATTTGGATGCCAAACTAGACATTCTCAAACTAAATAAACATGGATCTGTTATCTTCAGTACGCTTTCTAGTAATTTCAATAATGAAAAACAACAGTCGGAGAGTAGTGGCCAACAGGCGAAGCAAATTGAAGGACCTGGATCACGAACTATCAGGAGTATAATGAGTACCTGGTCATTGACTGGGATGGACATAACCTCTGGCTTGGCAGTAACATCATGCAGTAGACGGGTACTTGTGGGCCTTAGTGTCCTACAGCTGTGTCATTGTCAGTGCACCTGGACGACTCCGGCCAAGCTCCAAGTGGATTGCAGCACTGGACCTAAGCCTCCATGTAGCACATGAAGGCCCTGTCTCTAGAGGCAGAGGAGCTATCACTGGAACTGACCTTAAGATCAATATCAAATGACGTGGAGGGCTTAACATTTGTCCATTGTTCATCTGTGTGGTACGTAGCTACACACAAGGCATATCTGGCACTATGGTGCTGCATGAAGTGCCAAGCCAATTTTTGCAGTGTTGGAGCAGCGCCAAAATTTTAGTAATGCTTTGGCACGCCCATTAACCGATTATCATGCACAATCTAGTCAATATACAAGGGTGGTGAAACCGGGGGAGGGGAGGCAGAGGGGCAATCATTCCTCTAATAATATTGGGATTGGGAGCATCGCCCCTCCAATACTAGACAGAAGTATAGGTTATAGACCGCTGGTGAGTGTATAAATGAAATACACCCCGCTCCGCCCACGAGTTGGCACGAGCTGGGCGCAGCGGGGTGTATTCGTTTATACACTTGCCAGAAGGTCTATAACCGGCTTGTAGCACCCAGCTAAGGCGTTGATATCCTCCAGGCGCGGAAGTTCAAATCAGTTGTGTAGCAAAATGTTCTGAAATCGACTTGGGCATTGAAACAGCAGAATTGCCAGTTATTGATTTTTCGGAAGCTAGTAAACTGCTAGACGTTGATGTTGTTTCTGATCAGCAGTCTTCTGAATCTCGTTTCCAATTTCATCCAGTAGTTTCCATAAGTTTCTTGATTTGTGTGTTCCCCCTAACCCTACAAAAGCTACTGCATGTGCGGTTAGAGTGTTCAACGCATGGAAGAAATGGAGAAACAAGCAGCCAACTGAAGAGGGAGCGCTCAGGCGGTATGTGCATGATCTGCATGCTATGAACAACAGAGAAATGAACTACTGGCTTACAAGGTTTGTGCATGAAGTTTGGAGGCAAGGTGGAAAGCCGTATCCACCTTCTACCATGTAGCTGGTTTACAGCGTTCTGTGCGAGCAAGTATCTTTCTATAGCTGGACGCTTAACCACGGTTAATTTTTTCCAGAAGGACGACTCTCAGTTTAGTTTGCACAGATCTGCACTTGCTACACAAATGAAAGAACTCATTATGATTTCCGTACGCATCCGTAGACCCACGTATTGTTTGTTCTGGCTGACAGATATGTTTCAGTAGCCTAATTGTTATGTTCACAAACAATTCACATCTTGATAAACCAGTAGCCCCAGGCAGTTATACAGCCCGATTTATTGACCAGTCAATATGTAGTGGAAGTGGGATATGTCATTTATTGTAAGCGAATACTGGACACTGATTGGCGTAGACGAAGCTAGGGTGCTACAATCAGGGGTACCGAGGCTTTTGATGTTGTCAATGACTCATTGCACATGCAAAGTTTACGTATTCAGCCTCTTCTGCGTTGCGTACAATCTATACTACTAAAATTGGCCGTGTTTGTATATATATAGGTTTGATAGCCGGCTAAACTGGATCAAGCACAAGGCTAAAATTTGAGGTACAGACGTAACTCAGCATGGGTGAGAACATAGGCAGGGTGGCGTCGGCCTCCAGCTTTAGTTGGGGGCCCTTTTGGGGGTGAAACGTAGAACGAAACATTGCTGTTCGTCGTTCAGAAAGGAGACTGAATGCCCCTTATAGACTCAATTTGAAGAAAGTTCCTTTTGTGAGCTCAATCTCCTAGGATAATTTTGTTTTCTCATAACTAGGTGTGCAATGCTCACTTTAAAATTGTAATATATTCATTGTTTGTTCACATGCCATTGTTACGTCACAATGTTATCTACCAGTCACATCAGACTGGATTAGCTGTAGATGATTTTACTTATCTTAGACATCAAACTACGTCCAAAGCAAAAGGATAGAGTTCTGATTGTTCAGTGCATACGTTGGAAACGTGCTGAGTATATTTTAAAATATCCCAGGAGGACCCGCCTCCACTCATTCGCAAATTTCAAATTCTCTGGAACGACGCATGGGATCTCCACCAAATTTAAACTGCCCATTTCTGACAAGAAACTGCGTGTGAGTTTCAAGTTTCTGCCGCCCAGATGTCCATTTCTAAACAGGAATAATCTAACCTGCCCATGCGTAGAACGGCCAATGACCTAGTGTAGAAATAATATTGCAAGTAGAAATTGAATGGGGTTGCATTTGACTTGCTTGACACACACTGCCGTGATCACCTCTGTCACACATTAATCAATGACAACCAACGTACCATATTTCAGTTAAAATCAAAATTGCTGCAGTCTGTTACAAATTTTCTCCCCTTAATCCAAAGGAGCTTCCACCACCCCTGACATGTTAAAATGAAGAACGATTGACTCCTAGTGGCCGGCCAAGCAAAAGTAGGTCTGGTGATTCTAGTCCTGAGATGCAGACTATGGCTGTCATACATACACTTTACCAGTCATACATACTTTACAGACATTAGCCAATCTTATATACGTGGGAGTGTCCCATTCAGTCAAAGTATGCGCAGCGCCAAGTACGTTTCCAATGCAGCGCCAACCATTTCAAACTTGGGCACCCACTAAGCCCTCGACCTGACCTAGAGCCTAAACCTGACCTACAATGAAAATAAAGTTTGAATTCATTACAGTGACTACCTGGCTTGGTCTTTTCTCTTTTTGCTAGCAGACGATAATCCTTCGCCAGAATGTCTTGATTTGCGTGACATTCGATCTACAAACCAGACACTTGCTGTCTACAAATAAAAAGCATGGTTGTACTGACTGACCTAGCGGAAAGTGTTCGGCAAAATCAATTCGACGACAGTGATGAGGATAAGGCATAGATCTGTACAGTAGAAATTCTAGGCCAATCTTCGAACAGTCACGTGACACGCTGTCGTATCACAAAACAGTCACGTGAATGACACATTTGTTGCTATTTTTACAAATTTAGGTGATGTAAATCTGCATCACTTTTCAAATTTGTAAATGTCAACGGTCGCGTACAGTAATAAGTTACACAGAAGTCAATGCTCACTAAGACAATCGTACAGGTGTTCTTATGTTTGCGCATGCGGATTCGAAACTTGGCGGTATTTAATGTCATTGATAGCAATGATACGCTTTCTGTGCTGCTTGTGAAACCGCAGTAGGCATACAGAAGTTCAACTGTGAAATGTCAGCTGAGTTAGCTAAAATTAAAGTCCCTAGTTTGGCTGGTCGTCTGGAGCAGGGCAAGCTGGTCAAGTTGAAGGTGACCGTCAGCTGAAAATTCCTGCAGTTTCCTACGCTAGCTAGTCTTGTGGAATTTCAGAAAGTGTTTGAAGATCTGAGAAAAGTTGAGGACGGCAAGGCGACAGTTTTTGAAAACACCGATCTCGTTAAATTTGCGATTGAGCTTGCGAGACCGGATATTCTCCAGCACCAAGATGTTAGTGTGCAGTGGTTGGCCGCTGCTTGCTCTCTTCAAGTTTTTAGAGTCTTTTATCCAGAGGTCCCATATTGTGACCCTCAAATGATAAAGGTACGTAGCTACAAATTTTGTAAAGTTGTCTGTTGATTTTGTTTGTGTGTTTGTATGGCTGTATGTCGTTTGCACCAGATTCCTGTGTGTGATGCAAATTTATAGTTGTTATTTTTATTTGTTATTATTAATTTGTCGTGCTCAACCAGATCAGTCTGGTTTGTAAAGTCTATTACAAGTACCGGAAGCAAACCCTGCTTCAGAAGTACTTAGACCATCACGGCTGTCTAGAAAGAAGACATGACTTTATGAAGGATCCGAGTAGATCCCAGAAGCACTGTTTTCTGTTAGTGCTGCAGGTTGCGATGACCTGGAATAATGTCCAGCCACCGTGCAATATCTGCGTGCACTGTGCCCAAAGCTCCCAAGACCACCGGAACCACCAGTGTTCGACAATGCCACATGCGGCTTATCTCCACTCACAAGTCGCTGTACTTCGCCAACTTCTCAGCATGTTCCTTGCCAATGTTGCCATCAGCAGGGCAGCTGATATCAATAAGAAGACAAGTGTTTGTCTTCCTATTTCTGAGACAGATGTCTGGACAATTGGCTTTGATCTTCCTGGCAGTGGGGATGGTGGTATTCCACATCATAGTAATGTCATCCGTCTCCACAAGCCTATCAGGATGATGCCAGTACCATCTGCTCTCCACTGAAACCCCAAAATGACGACAACCATCCCAGTGAATGATGGAGGTCACCTGATCGTGTCGATCAGTGTAGTCTGTCGGTGCCAAAGCACTACAGCCTGCCACAATGTGGTCGACTGTTTCCAGGCCTACACTGCACATGCGGCAAGTAGGACTGACATCACGATGTAGAATCTTGCGCTCATAGTACCGAGTCCGAAGAGCTTGGTCTTGAGCAGCAACAACCAGTCTCTCAGTTGCAGCAGGAAGATTCGCTGCCTTTAGCCATCCGTAGGTCTCTTTCATGTCCACAGGCGGTTGCTCAGTGAGACAACGATACTGCCTGTGCATAGGCTTCCCGCTCCAGGACCGCACACGAAGAGAACTGCAACACGTATGGTAATGTCTTGCATCTGTTTCAGGCGCTTGCTCAAAGCCACCTTCAACCGAGATGGATGCATTCCTGTGTAAGTTCTGCGACTTGTTGTCCAAAGACATTGTGTCGCTATGCCCCTCCATAATGGGCAAGTGGGGTCTTTACCCTCATCTGGGCGCCCACCAACCCGGCAGGTGAGCCCAGCGGGGTACATGTTTCCGTGTAGTCCATACGGCGATCAATGACTAGCCAATTCGATATAGATTGCAGGCATTACGGTGACCGCGAACTCATTTATTATTATTATTATTATTATTACATACATATGTCATGTAACAAACAGGGTTATACGGCCAGTAGTACAACCAAGACTTGACAAAAATGCTAGTGTATGTTAGGGGGCCTGTTTTGGACTGACTACACCAGCTACCCAAGGATGACCTCTGTTGTAATTGCTTCCTGTTGTAAAAGTATATCATACTATTCCGGTTACCCTAGTAGAAATGTTTCTGTTGCCATTGTTTGTATGTATTGTTTGCTCCAAGTTGGGGTGTAACAAATCTAAACGTGATTGTAACTTGCGACCCATTAATAATTCTGCAGGCGATATTCCTGTTGTGGAATGCAGTGTAATCCGGTAGTTGAAGAACACTTGTGTCAAGCAATATGTCAATGTTCCTTGTTTTGCTAGAGACAGTCCTTCTTCAATACTTGTACTGCTCTTTCCGCCAGCCTATTACTTGATGGGTGATACGGTGCCTTTTTAATGTAATGTGGACAAAATTGGTAAACTCGTGACTGGTGAACAGTGACCAATTGTCTGATACCAGTTCAAAAATTCCATGAGTTGAGAAATTTTTCTTAACTTTTCCACCGTAGTCTACGTCATCGCTGATTCTACAGGTTCTACTTCAATCCACTTCGAGTGAGTGTCATTTAGTACAAGAAACATTTTTCCTAGCAAGGGTCCAGCGTAGCCCACGTGTACCCTCAACCACGGCTGATGGGGCCAAGACCAGGGATGCAATGGAGCTTTTGGTGGTGCATTCCTTGTTTCTTGACAACTAGAACAACTTTGGACCTTGCGTTCGATGTCCCCGTTCAGTCCAGGCCACCAGACTATTGTTCTGGCTAAGCCTTACATCCGTGCCACACCAGGATGACAAGCATGTTACTCCTCCGAAACTTGTTGTTGCCCTTGTGGTGGTACGATCACTTTGTACCCCATTACATGCATCCCTTTTCTGTAGATAATTCACTTGCTCTTCACCAGTAAGGAGTCAATGCTTCTATTAGTAGTTTATTGGGCCAACCATGGTTGACATAATATTGTACTGTAGACAGTATCGGGTCTTGTTTTGTCCATCTTCCAACATCTTTTGCTGCCAATACTGGTGACGATTCCAGTTGCTGTAAGAATTGAATTGTCTCTGGTTGTTTTTCCTCAATTGTTGACGATAGTAAGGGTAATCGACTGCAGGCATATTCATTACCGATATGGCCTGGCTTGTATTGCAACTTATAACTGTAACCTGATAGGATCATTCTTGCTGATGCCATTGGCGGAAGAGGCGTATTTCCCCCCAACAATCCTACCAGTGAGTGGTTTATGATCTGAGACTAGCACAAACTCTCTACCAAACAGATATTTGTGAAACCTTTGTAGACCAAGAATTACTGCCAATGCTTCTCTTTCCACTTATGCATAGTTCCTCTCTGCTTTTGTCAATGTTCTCGATGCAAATGCTACTGGATGTTCTTTTCCATCCTTCCCTCTTTGAGCCAATACAGCACCTAAACCATACAACGAAGCATCACAGGTTTGCGATGAACTCTTGGTGTGGATTGAAGTGTTCTAACACTTTGGCTGACACTACTAGTTGTTTTGATTGGCGATAATCTCATTGTTGTTCACATGACCAGTTCCAATTTACTATTCATAACAATTTATGTAGTGGAGCTAGAACTGTTGAGAATTTACCGTATTGTGTGGGTGCTTCCGTTATTGCTTGAATTCGTCCCTTGCCCTGATGTAACCCCATGTCAATGACATGTCCCAAATACACTACTTCAGATTGCATGAACCGACATTTGTCTTTATTCAGCCTTAGTCCAGCCTCTTCCAACTTTATCAACACCTTACCTAAGACAAATTCTCTTTGTTCGTTTCTCCCTGTAATTAATATGTCATCTAAGGAGACCACTACTCCTGAAATTGCTCCTCAGACCCACCACCCACCCTCCTGCTTTGTGTTACACAAATATTGAAGACACATGTACCAGTACATTGAATATTGCAGTATTTAATAAGTTTTAATAGTCTACACGACATCTACACTTGATCGTCAACAGGTGCCCAATAATCATCTTTGACATGGCGCTTTTATTAAATGCAGCAGGTCATCAAAGTACAATATTAATTACTATGGGAAAAGCAATACAGCAATATAATATGTGCATACCAATAAAATTTACTGATATCTTTGTTCATATCAGACTATGACACTTGTACGTAGCTCCAAGTTCATATCTCCGTAATTCCGACTGAAAGGAAAGCCGCTTCTTGGAAATTCTGTCCAACTCTAACACAAATGTATTCTGTCCCATTACATCCTCAGTGAAAAATTCATCAACATGTACTGCAAGCTTTGAACAAAATAAACAAATGCTCACTGAAACCAACTCGTTACCTGAAGTAGAGTGTGCTTCATTTGGACAGAGCCAGCATCTGCTACAGCTGTGTTTTTGCTTTGTTCCTTCACAGTCGTCATAAACCAACTGCTGCCAATTGTCATTTTCTCTCTTGATTGTATGGGATCAGCTCTCTGCAGCAGCTGAGCTCTCGCTTCTGTGTTCTTAGAACAAGTTACAGTCCACTTCCGCTGTGCTTCCGTGAAAAAGGAAGTCCTGTCGCTAGATTTAGGCAGTTTTCAAAGCGTTTCAATAACTGCATAATATCCAGCGTCTTTATCAGGATCGACCAATCCTTTAAAGAAGCGTCTCTTGCCAAGAGAAGTCCCAAACAACATTGGCTGTACAGCCATTTTCTCGACATGTGGTTGACATGCGGTTGACACATGGTTAGCTATATGCGCAAACTGTTTTTATCAGTTTTTATCAGTCTTCATAGGCTTCTCTTTTCCTTTGTGTAATGCATGACAATTGCACTAGTCCGCTCAACCTCATTTGTATCTGACTGCGCCTTGTCATAGCCGATTTTATATGTACCTCTACCACTTCCATCTTTCTGAGCCATTTTTCTCACTGTGCAACAAACAGCCTTGGCATGCCCAATTTTGCCACAACCAAAACATTTGACATCCTTGAACCAGCACTTGAACTGTTTGTGTCACTGTTTACCACAGCAATAACAACAACCGGGTATGTTGTCAGTTGGTCTGTTACTTGCTTTGGGTACTCGTTGCTTTTGTAATTGGTGTACGGATTCTCCTTCTGGGTTGCCAGGCATACTCATTGCTTCCTTCTGTAAGCAATGAGTATTGCAAGCTCTGCCGTATTCTTTTTGACTGTTTGTTGTGCAATCGCTAATTTATACGCCCTCTTGAATGTCAGCTCTTTTTCTGCCTACAGCCGTCGCTGTTATATGGTCATTCATTATTCCTACAACTAGTCTGTCTCGTAGCATATCACTAAGTAGCGCCCCAAATTTGCAATGTTCACTGAGTCGCTGCAGTTCTGCTGTGAATTTAGCGACTGACTCACCTTCTTGCGATCGACTGTTAAATCTAAATCGTTGTACTATTACTGATGGCTTCGGGTCGAAATGTTCTGTCACGATTGTAGTATTTTTTCGACTGACTTCTCGTTAGGCTTCGTGGAGCCACTAGACTTTGTAGAGTTCGATAGGTGCGAGCTCTAGTCAAGCTTAATAGAATAGCTCTTTGTCTATTAGCGTCGTCTATGCCATTCGCTGCAAAGTATTGTTCTAACCTCTCTGCGTAAAGTAGCCATTCCTCCTTTGATTCGTCAAACTCTGCTATTTGTCTGAATACTGCCGTCATCCTCATCACTAGATGTCACAAGTAACTGCGTCCTTAGCACGCGCTCAGTCGGTCTGGCTGTTAACTCAAGTCGATCTATTTTGAGAATGACTGGCTAGTCAGAAATGCCGGTCCATGACTAATATGTGACACATTACAAGTTCTCGTATGTATATACTACACTTACTAGCTAGTACAGTAGTACTATAAAGTTTAATGATTGAACAGTATCCTTATTTGATTGTGTTGTGTTACCAGCTCTAGTACTGTAGAACTACTAGTATTCTATAAAGATTGAACAGTATTCTTATACGGGACTTTGCGCAGGTATGTCACGTGAGGACTGGGCCATGTCTTTGTAAATTTCGCGTGGTGTTTATTTTGTGAAAATGTGTCAGCTACGAAAGTAGCAAAAATTTTAATTACGCGAAGATTTCTACGTTTACAGTGTCTGTTGTTAAATGGAATGCAGTAGTTGTTAGTCTCATCAGTGTATACATTTGAGTTGGTGTTATGGGTAAACTTAAGTTGGTTTTGTATAAGGGTTAGTTGTGGTGTTCTGTTGTCAACTCATTGTTGATTTTATTGCCAAGGAAGGGTGGCATTGTGTTGTTAAATTATTATGTATAATGCTTAATTAGTTCTTAATGCCTTGGATGTCAAATTTAGCAATATACATATTTGGGTGGTTTCTCATATGATGGGTTAATTAATTTTTACCATAAGATTTAATTGATTGCTTTTAAAATACTTTAGCTTTAGCACCT
This sequence comes from Corticium candelabrum, assembly GCF_963422355.1. Classification (NCBI taxonomy): domain Eukaryota; kingdom Metazoa; phylum Porifera; class Homoscleromorpha; order Homosclerophorida; family Plakinidae; genus Corticium; species Corticium candelabrum. The sequence goes on along the minus strand of NC_085098.1, from coordinate 1,245,258 downwards.
TTTGTTTGTAGTTGGTGTTGGAGTTGTACTTGAGAAGGATGAAATCTCCACCAGCACCAGGTTCTCAGCAATTTTGGTATTACTATAACATCTTGGAGGTGAGATCATTTTGTAAGAATGATACATAGTTTTTAGTTGTATTGTTTACCTGATTATGCAGTTATTCTAACTTTCTTTTGATAGTACTTGTAAATTGTAATGTAGTTTTATTTATGATAACTCATTACAAGGAAGTGTCACTTTGAATTTATACATGTTCTATGTGGCAGATTTAAAGGTGCAGGGTCACGCTCGGACATGCGCACTGCATCCCTTTGAAAAGGGTGCACGTTTTCAAACACTCAGTAACTGCAAGGACTTAGACGCTCTAATTTGCACTGAAGGCAAAGCTGACTGAAGTCTCTCTATAGCCTGAATTGAAACGATCAAGACGTTGCAGCATGAGTTTGCGTTAGACCGTGACTCTGGTAGCTAAATTCTAGGCTTTTTAGATGTAGTTCTAGGAATTTTTCTTCTAAATCCTCAAACTGAGGTTGCTACACTGGAGTTTTGGTAAAATTCGAGCCAGATCGGGGTTCCTTACGCTCTGCACGTGACCAGAACACACACACGTCACGTTTCCATATGTGGCATCTGCTGTAGTCACGTTTTTCTCTCAGAGTAACGAGCGCACTCAGTTTATAGTGAGCACCAAAAATTTGTATTGTACAATTCACAGTGAGCATCAATAATTTGTATTGTTTCAAACCTTACACTGCTGCCGTGCTCGTCAATTGACACCTAAGTAGCCAGTTTTGCAGTAGTTTCATCTAATGACCTTTGCGCATGCAAAGAGCTTACTGGCGATCGAAACTGATTTTCTTGCCAGGACACTTGAACATATGTTATGTACAATAGCTATGACGCAAAAGCTACCTCACTTGAGATTGGCTCAAGTGCGCATGTCCAACCGTGACCCTGTACCTTAAATTTCATTGCTCTTATTGTAAAAAATAGTGCTAAATATATGATACATCTTAGGTACATTTGATTAGATATCTTTCTCATTTGATTTGATAATCACATCGTCCAGATTTGAGTTGACCGACCACAAAGCTGGTTTGACAAGCTACAAATTTGATGTAATCTTAGTATGATAATTTTGATTTGACACATTGTAAATTTGATTTCACAGATTACAAACTTGATCTTTCAAACAGTAGAACCTTTCTAAGCTGAACAGCCCCGTGCCAAGCCCTGTTCGGATTAGTGGAGTTGTTCAGACTGCCAAGAAATGCCAGTATGTGTAGCTTTGGAGGTCCAGATCTTGCCTCAGACACTCAGACCTCTGGTGCATTTACGTATATCTTTACAGTATGTCATGTTTGTGGTGAAAGGGAAGTCGAACAAAAATCAACTTAAACTTTTATGAGTAGATCTTACAAAGGCAAATTGATTGGTATAAGTTACTTCATTATCTTTGCTTTTGTAAGCGAGAACGAGCGATGTTTCTGTGATGTGCAACGCCTATGTACTGGCTTCCTGGTGAATTAAGCTCCACTCACTGCAAATGAATCAGTGCTTTTACAGACGACTGCTACGGATATATCGAGAATGCCAAATGTGAATGCGAAGATATTATGACGATCTGCCATCTTGCTGTCGGTGATTCTCTCTAAAGTAAAATGGTGTTGGTAGAGCTGTATTTTCATCAGACTTTCAAGCAGAATTCCTCATTACTACGGCTTACCTAGAGACCTCAATTTTCCTTGAGTATTTGTTTATCTTTGTTCTTTTAATATCCGAAGAGAAACGTTCAGTGCGCTGTCCTTAATATTCAAAGAGAAACATTCAGTGCGACATCCAGCGTGTGCAACAGAAGGCGATCTTATTTTTATATCCGTGATTGTAACCTTTTACCAATCAGTGGCAAAAGAAATGAGCAGACCAGATGTGAAAATAAGAACGTCTTCTGCTGCACACACTAGACAGCTCACTGAATACTTCTCTGATATTAAAAGAACAAGGATATAAACAATTACACAAGGAAAAGCACGTTCTCTAGGTAAGCCGTAGTAATGAGGAATTCTGCTAGAAAGTCTGACGGAAAAACAGCTCTACCAACACCATTTTACTTTAGAGGGGAACCACTGACGGCAAGGAGGCAGGTCTTCATAATATCTTTGCATTCACATCTGGCAGTCTCGATATATCCGTAGTAATCATTTGTAAACTCATTGATTCATTTGCAGTGGGTGGAGCTTAATCCACCAGGAAGCAGAGAGCTGGCACGTGGGCGTTGCACATCACAGAAACATTGCTCATTCTCGTTTATGAAAGCGAAGCTAACAGAGTAACTTATTGATTGATTTTTCTTTGTAAGATCTACTCATACAAGTTAAGTTTATTTTGTTGGACTTTTCCTTTGAGGACACCGCTGCAACGACTACATGTACTTCTAAATATTGTGACAGTCAGGATTAAAATAGTCAGATATGCACATTTGCTGAAAACTAGATAACTGCAACCCATATCAGGCTGCCTAATAGGATCTGGGTACACAAGGCAGGGCAGGACTCCAAAGGTATTTCTGATTAGTGAAAATTCAGATTAGCAAGTTTTGGATTAGCGAGGTTTGACTGTACTACGGATTTGATTGATGTCTTGTGAATTTGATCTGACTGACTACAAACTACTTCGGTGTGACAAAATATGAATTTAACGTGGCAAGTGACAATTTTGACGTGTAAATGGTATAGTAACTTACATACAAGTTGTAATGAAGACAAAGTGAAGAGTTCTACTTTACAGAAGGAAGTTTTGCACTAAGTGAGTAAGATGTTTGTAAAGTTACTCAGAATATGTAAGATAATAGTTATTGTCGACAAACATGGCGTTAATGCTTTAGGGTCTGCACTCTGACTATGGCTGCTTGAAATGTCCACAAGTACTGTGGAACTGGAGATTAACTAAATAGACTAAAATCAATACTCAAGAAGTGAAGATGTCTGATTGAGTCAATGATCATTGTAAAGTCTACTGAATAGGAACTTTACACAGAACAGAGAAATCTTGGTCAACGGACAAGCGAATGTATCTCTTTATTTATAGCCACTGCAAACAGCTTTAGTACTGTCAGACAGCAATTCACGTGTCTAATATGTCACTAGAGTTATTTACTGGGTGTTGAATTGAGAAAGTAGTGTTGGCTGGATTGCCATGTTTATCATGATTGTTCCTGTGGCTTAGATGGGTTTGGTGATCCAGAAAGGATTTTGTGGTCTGTTTATTGTAGTTACCACCATGATTGTGACCAATGAAACAGTTCTTGTAATGTTTCAGTCTTTTTAGTGTACCAGCAACTCGTGTACGTTTAGTGAGCTTATTCATCCACTCAGTGCATGTGGTTATAGTACTTACAGCAATCACTCTTGAAGTACTTACATGTTTGAAGGTCATATGAATGGATTTGCAGCCAAACATGTGAAGTGTGTGTCAATTGGAATTTACGCATTTACTGAAATACATTGAATATATATGTATATTGTAATAGTAAAGTACTCAAGTAACTCATTTTAGAGTACTAGCAGGTCAGAAAAATGACAAACAGGACTGAAGTATGCTTAGGTAATAGACACTCTAATAAGAGTGCCATGTGACTTGCCCATGGTAAAATTTTGTTTCACATGGCTACGTGTTTATTTCTTCTTGTGTTATCTTGCTTGTCTATTGTTAGGTTGCTTCATCAATCAAGGTGTTTGGTCTTTGCCATAATTATGATCTTGTGGACATAGGCAAGCAGGTCATTAGAACTTGCATCAATACTGTCAGGTAATAGTAGTGGTGATGTTAAATACTTACGTTTAGAAACACGTTTGCATATCACCAATGCGGTAGCGTTGGTATGTAGGGTTGAGTTTGTGTTCAGTTCTTTTGTAAGGGCAGGTAGCAGCATCAACTGTTTATGCTGCAAAGCTGATTTCTATGCCAAACCTCTACGCTTGCAAAGGATCATTTCCATGAGTACTCAAATTTGTCATTGCAGTGCATGGTCCTCTCTCGAGGGACTGACCCCGCGTAAATTTTCTCGATGACGTGAATGCTACACCTTCCAGTTTATTCGAATACACGCCCACACCAGTCCCATGTAGACTGTACATGTCGTTGCCATTTCGTAACGCTTCCAGCGATCGAAGAGTTTAGGCTGATTGCAGCCGCTCTTCTACCGCTAGCGTTTCTCTCTAACTTCTGATTACATTAGCACCAAATCCAACTTACACGTTCCCTGCACCGAGCGCTACACGGGGAGTGTGTCGATTTCTACCGTCAATGTTCACCTCGCCAACACCGTGTACTGCACATCTGCTCGCACATTCCGTTACTAGCGAAATGGCGGCGTTTGTTGCCTCGCAATGAAAGAATGCATCTACTGCGCATGTTTACTCTCAGAACGGAAGCGGTTTGAATCCGGGTGTACGTGTAGATTTAGAATTGTTGTGAAGTTCTCTGGAGGTAAAATCTGTTTGAATCTTTCGAGCTAAGATAAGTGATTCCTTGCTGGATTTATTGCTGTCTAGAAACACGTTTCTGGCTTCTTCTCTCTTCTACTTGCAAGCATTGACGTCAGTTCTAACAACAAAGTGCAACTAGGTGGACCCAGTGTAGTCCTCAAACATCCCAATAGAAGAACTGTAGTAAGAATACGTGGTAATGGCAATTGTCTGTTTCATTCTCTGTTGCATGTTATCACAGGGTCTCAAGACCAACATTTGGCAATTTGCCATTCCATAGTAGCCCATATGAGACTCATTTCTCATTTCCTAGCTGCTCACACTAGAAATCACGGTGACTCCAATCCAGTAAATGCTATTGACACTTACATTAGTTCGGTGGGAATGGAAAACGAAGGAACTTGGGGAACTGATGTGGAAATACTTGCAGCTGCTCACTTGTTACAGACTAGCATATTCTGATATGTGGATTATTGTAGCTGTACAGCTAGGTCATCAGAATGTAAGTGTCCTCCACCTATTTGGCAAAGACACAGCCCTAGTACTATTGATATGTCATTCACTGATAACATTACATCACAGGCTGTTTATCTCCATAATCCTATCAACCACTATGAGGTGGTTCATGCTATAGTGAAGTGAATTGACCAAGTAAAAATTGACACAATCATATCTTTTCTTTCTTTCCATTCCATGTGTAAGAACCAGCAAGAATTAGGCTGATGATTATGACCTAGCAGTCATGTTTGCATGATCTGTCAAGGTATTCTATATTATGATGTCCAACAGCCATGCTGGTTTAGATATAGTCAATCTTCTTTTATTTCATAATAGTAATACAAACAAATTTTCTTTCAATAATAAATACTAGTTCACATTTATGTTTCTCTTTTAGCTAATACCAAGATTGTTGTTCACACCAATAAGGCAAATGATTAATTGTGTTGCAGTTAAGTCACAAGTAATGATTGCATGACTTTCATGTACATTAGCGATGTGCTAGCTCCTGCTATAACTATAAGTATATTGATCTGAGGTCAACTATCTGTTCTTTCAATATATTTCTTTACTTTCTTAAAAGAAGTTTAAAAAATAATGCAAATAAAGTACGAAAACATTTTGAAAAAATGAGAAAGGTGTAGGGTTGTCGTACGAAAAAGAATAGAAACAAGACCGTGTAGGGTGTGCTGTGACATCGTTCATGAATTCACTCAGAATGAGCAATAAATACATCATCCCTACATTGCACTATTTTCTAGACACTATGTGTTTATACTCTAGAAGATGCAATGTAGGGATGATGTATTGCTCATTCTGAGTAAATTCATGAAAGATGTCACGGCAACCTTACATCTTTCTCATTTTTTCAAAATGTTTTTTGTACTTTATCGATATATAGTTTTGGCTGCTGGTACATAAGTACTTATGTGATTTTCTAAAGTTTGTTATGCTGTGGTGTGCATGCACTGGTGGGGGCATACGGTAGTCTGCTCGTGTGGTGTAGTGTGGTGTGGTGTGGTGTGGTGTGGTGTGTGTGTGTGTGTGTGTGTGTGTGTGTGTGTGTGTGTGTGTGTGTGTGTGTGTGTGTGTGTGAATGATTTTAAATACTTGGGTTTTATAACTGAACGTTAAGGAGTTGATATTCACATAGAAGAAAGGGTCGGAAGAGCCTTTAAAGCCTTTGGAATTCTGCGATCCTCTAGTTTTATGAACAGAAATCTGATGATTGAAACAAAGACTTTCCAACTGCTGTATATATCATCAACATAAATATAGAACAACATTCAGAATAGTACACTCTTCTGTCTTAGCCCATTTCGGACTGTGAATGTCTCTGACAACCTATTATTCCAATCCAACTCACACTTTGTACATTGTTGTCCACTGAGTTGGAAAGACTCACGACATCATTGCTATTATGCAAAACTTGTATTTATAATGGTTTGTGCAATATTTACATCTCTTTGCATTTCCATTGGACATGTTTCTATTTAAGTTTAGTTGAAATAGAATCACTTGCTTGTCAGGTGCCATGACATCAGAGTTTGTGCTCAGGTCACGCAGGGAAAGGGTTTACTGCTACTTGAGACAAGGCATAAGATCAGGTTTGTTTGCAGATACTGAGTTTAGGATCATCACTGATAACCAGGGTACTGTAGTCGTGGTCATTGGCGTCTCTACTTTGCAGAAACCTTTGTGACGTTTGCACTGCCAGCTGATCAATGAAAAAGCATATTGACAAGGACTATAATGCTATTTGAGATGCAGTCGTTTGCAGTTATACTTGTTTTTCGTTATGCACTTTTCGTATGGACATGTTAAAGCCAATGCGTTTGACTCTTAGTGAGGATAGCCAAGAATGTGGTTGGGTAGTTGAAGTGAAGTTGTAGAAAGCATCTAGAAATTTATTATCAGAGTAGCATCCTGTTTAGTAAATGCTTAATATTGGTGTGTGGAAGACGCTTTGTTTTGTTGACTTAGAAACTGCAACATCACAGTTTATCAAAGGCAGTCATTTTAGAATCAGTGAAGTAGGTGGAGACTTAGAGCGTGTTCACACCAACATCTAGACTAACGATGATTAGGCTAACTGTGATTAGGCCAACATTAGCGCAAGCGTGTTCATACCACTAACTATGATTAGTAAGTCACGTGGGTGAATGTAATTAGCCTCGACAGTGTTCATCCGTCATATCTGGCAAGAATTTGTGTGAATTGTCTTGAATCCATTGCTTTATGTTTGAAGAAGGAAACAGTTTGTTTGCTTTCTCTGGCAGCTCCTTCAGAAACGGCAGGAAGTTGTCACAGGCACGGAGGACACATCTGAGTGCGCTTCCGTACATGTCGCCATGTTGTTGCTGCATTTGTACGTTTAAACATACAACACACATCAGAAACATCGACGGCATGCTCTTCTTGTACTGCCTCACGTACCAAAGTCACGTGCAACCACTAACGCCACTAATGCAGTTGTATTGCTACTCTGTATGACTTTAGAATGGCATTAGAATGGCGTTACACTAATCATGATTAGGCCTGGTGTGAACATGCTCTTAGACCTGAAACTAATGCCATTTAGTTTTGCCATGGCATATAATTTAGGTAATAGATGGAATGACTTGTGTACTTAGTATATGTGTATGTAGTGTGGTTCAGAACAAACCAAAGGCTGTCAGCTCAATGGTGAAGATTATTGAACATTACCTCTCAAGTGCTGAAACCATATCTAGAGACATTCTTGATATGGTGCTAATGCCTCTGGTTAATCAGGTCAGAGATGTTTTCATGTTTTCATTCATGAACTTGCATTATGTTGTCAGTTTTTCTGCATTTTTCGTATGTACATAATTAATGATTTTGATTTTACACTTGTGAATTGTAGTCAAAGAACCCTGCTGCATATGAACTGTGTAGAGAGCTATGGATGACGGCATCAGCAGATCTTGAACCATTCTTGCAATCAGTAGGTGTTATAATTATGGTGTAATTATTGAGTGTGAGTGTAACTGTTGCCTTAATTGTACCTTAATTGTACCTTAAATGTGATTGCCATTTCCGTAACTAGTATTATTATCATGCTCAGCCAGATTTTTGAGGTCTTATCATCATATTGTTGTGCTCCACCAGATTTATTTGATTTGTAAGGTCTATACTAAGCACTGGAAGCAAACTCTGCTTCTAGGTTCTTAGATCTTGTCTATTTAGACAGATGACACGAGTTTACATACGTAAGAATAATACTAATGATAGTAAATAAAATAGTGTAATATGTATTTGTTTCTATTGTCCAGTGTTGTAACTGTTTTCACTTTGTGTAATATAGTAATGGCAGTGTATTGCCACCTTTGTTTGTATATTTCAGTTCTACTTAAAGCAAAAATGGTTTTTCGTTGACCCCATTCCCCGGTGATAGACTAAAGTCAGTAAATTTATGGAACACACTACTTCAGGCAGTGGCGTAGCCAGTTTTGTAGATTAAGGGGTACAGTGCAAGTATAACAGTGCCACTTTAAGATAGTTGCAGAACTCATCAGAAACCAAGGATTTATTACCTTTTTTTTGAGCTTCGAACATTTAACAATTAAGTTAATTAATGAAGAGGTGAACATGCTATTTTTCTTTCTAAGCTTTAGCCTTGTAGCTTTTATATCTGCGAAAATGTCACCTGCAACTCCACCACTTAGATCATTTTCTGACAATGCTTTTTAATGGCTAAATTAGCTAAAGGCATAAATAACATTCAGCATGTGTCTGCAGTAGAAATGCTCACATGTAGGCAGGTCAGATAATTTCTTTAACACTACGTTTAGCACTTTACACTGACAAGACAAATGGTGACCAGCCAGCCTGTTCGAGTAGTTTAGCCAGCCTGTTCGAGTAGTCTAGCCAGCCTGTTCGAGTAGTCCAGCCAGCCTGTTTGAGTAGTCCAGCAAGGTGTGAATTTTTGAGCAAGGCTGCAAGCATTTTACACTGTTACTCTACGAACAGGCAAGATAGGTGTGGTTTATTATCACATAGTTATCACGTGTCCTAAACGTGATGTAAATGGACACCAGGGGAATTGCTTTGCGTGTGCTCTTGTCTTAAAACGGTATGATTGAGTGTGGTAGGCAAAGTCACTCAAGAGACTGCAGCTGACACTCAAGAGAGTTATTTTGGAATCGCTTGTCAGTCTAGAAAATATGGGTTTGTTGTAGCGACATTCCTCCAGCTAACTTTTGATGGTTTTGTCTCCCACAATGAAAGAGGCATAGCAATTTGTTGTCAGACCATGCCATATTCGGGAGTCAGCTGCGCATGCTTTGTCGATATATATAACCGTGCCATCTAGCCTAGTTGCATTTGCACTAGTCTACTCGACGGGACCAGGCCACACTGATCCAGCTCACTCAAATTGAATGGACTGAGCCAGCTTACTATCGTTATTCCCATTTTGGCCCGGTTATGTTTACATTGGCACGTTTGACCGCGCAGCACTGAGCTGGCACGGCCCGGCCCGGTTGAACGTGCCAGTGTAAACGTGGTATAAGTTGCATGCAGAATTAGTTTGACTAGATATTGTACGCCATGCGCTGAGCAAGTTGCTATGCAAACAACAATGGCCTCAGCTGTTATGTTCTAGACTCTAATAGTTTGGAAAAGTGAATAAATGCATGTATCCATGGACGAGTGTTGTTGTACGTACAAATCATTATTATTTTATGACACACGCCACTGCTGGCTGTCAATTAACCCTTATTATCTCATGCGTTTTGTGCAATGGTATTTGTATATTTTTTAAAAAAATATGTCGTGCTCAACCATATCAGTCTGGTTTGTAAAGTCTATTACAAGTACCTTAATATACTAAAAAGTTAATAATACATAATAATATTTATTTATGAATAGCAATATCTTTAAATAGACTTGCCCTACATACACAGTGCAACACACATGATGCAAAATCAGATACATAGTACTATGTCATTAGGTTCATTACTAGCCAAACCAGTCTCTCTTTAAATTTATTTTATTAATGAATTAGGTGGCCATAACAATAATAATGTGTGGATGAGAGAAAGGGGTTCAGCACATCACTATCTGGAAGACGCTCCATCGTGAGTACTTTTTGTAGAGTGAAGATGGTTCTCTGGCCTGAGTTGTACGGCCGGAACAAGATTCTTGCCATCAACAAGGTTGCACTACCGGTTCTTACTTACGGTTGGTGTCATTCGTTAGAGGACCATGGACCTTCAGCAGCTTGATTGGCAGACCAGGAAACTTCTCTCTATGCACGGTACCCCTCTTCCTGTGGCAGACATTGATCGGCTGGACAGTCCGTTCTCTGAGGGCGGTCAAGGGTTACAACAGATTGAGTCAATGTATCAGCCTTGTATTGTGAGGCTTGACTGTTACCTTTGTAACAACTCTGATCCTTCGTGCAAATGGTACAGGAAGTATGATTCTAGTATGTCCTCTAGTTCGATTCAACGCATTGCTTATCAGTTTACTGCACAGCTGCAGGGGAGTCTGGCTAGAGACAACAAGTCGCAGAGCCTGCATGGAAGTGAGACCATCCTGTGTGATGGTGTCTTCAAGCTAGCACTTCAGATGGATGCGAAACATTTTTGCATTTGCAACAGTTTTCTTCATGTACAGTCCTGGGGAAGAAAGCCTAGGCACGGTCATTATTGCCGTCTCACTGAGAAACTGCCTGTGGACATGAAAGAGACCTATGGATGGCTGAAGTCATGGAATCTTCCTACTTCAACCGAGGGACTAGTTGTTGCTCAAGACTAAGCTCTACGGAGTCTGTATTGTGAGCGCGGCATTCTGCATCATGATGTCAGTCCCACTTGCCGCTTGTGCAGTGCATACCTGGAGACATTCGATCACATTGTGGCAGATTGTAGGGCCTTGGCACTGATGGACTACACTGATCGACACAATCAGGTGGCCTCCATTATCCACTTGGACATTTGTCGTCAGTTAGGATTTCTGTGGACAGCAGATGGTACCGGCATCATCGTGATAGGCTTGTAGAGATGGACGACATCACTATGACGTGAGATACAGGCATCCCTACTGCTAAGAAGATTGGTGCGAATCAACCTGACATCTGCTTCAGAAATAAGATGACAAACATTTGTGTTTTTGTTGATATTAGCTGTCCTGCTGATGGCAACATCGCCAGGAAACAGACTGAGACATTGGCAAAGTATAGCGACTTGTGGGTGGAGGTAGGCCACATGTGGCAGTGTTAGGCACAGTGCACACAGGTATTGCACAGTGGCTGGACATCATTCCAGGTCATCGCAACCTGCAGCACTTACAGGAAACAGTGCTTTATAGATCTAGTCACTTAAAAACGATGCTTCTTGGACCCAATTGGATCCTGTGTAAATTCTTGTCTTCTGTCTAGACAGCCATGATGGTCTAAGCACTTTTGAGGCAGTGTTTCCTTTTGTTGCTTACAAGAAAGAGACCTTACGAACCAGACTGATCTGGTTGAGCGTAACACACGTAGTAATAGTAACAATAAAGAGAAGCTTACTACTGTGTTGCGATTAAGATTCTTGACATCTGAAACGTCATATGAGGTAATCTCACTGCTAATGATGTCTATGTACTAACATTTAGAAGGTTGTGTTTGGCTGATCTGCTGTCATGAATGCCGAAAATAGCAGAATGAAAAATTGAAAAATTTATTTGATATCTTAACATCCTCATTATCTTATTAGTATTATGAATCAATTGATATCTGTTGCATGGCTGCTGCCAAAACAAATTTACATTTTATTGTTCCTTGAGATTTGATGTAGGGAAATCTGTTAAAAGCGATAAGTTGCCAGGCCATCTTTGAACACTGACAGGCAAAAGAAACATGTTGCAGGCTAGTGACGAGCTAGTGCAGGTGGATTGCCACATTTCTTGCGTGGCAAAAGAAATGGGATTCTTCTGCATATGCATATCAGGCTTTTTCATGGCATCATTGTGACCAGCTTTGTGAAAGAAGCAACGATTGCTGGAGACTTTTTGTGATCACAATAAAAAAGACAAGGCCAGTTGCCACACTGCAGATGTTGTTACCAAGCTCTTGGCTTCATTTGAGCAAGAGGTTGTTTCATACTTCTTATATTTACTGGAGATAACCCTTCGAAGTTAGTTTGAATCCACAAGCCTAAAACCACTATGGATTGGAGAATTACACAAGCTCAGTTCTTGTGTGGCTGAGTTATGTAGATATATTAACAAAATGCCCCGTTTGCTGCATTCTTAGCATTTCTTAAGTGATGACGTGTAATGAGGCTACTTTGAATAATGAAGTAGTGGTATTGCAAGAGACCTAATTTCTACAGAATTTAGCATTGGCTAGTCAGATTTATGGTAGGAGTGACTGGAAAGAATTCTTATGCCACATGTTACACCAGTGCCTTCTTGTTGCTATCTGTGATGTGGAAACAGTATGGAATCTAGGGCACTTGGGTGTGATGACCATATCTGGAGAAAAGGGTGGGTGCATCTTGACAGGTGGTAGTGATTTAGATCATGCAGCTCTCCAAGGGCAATATAGAAAAATGAATGGAAATAAGTACAAGAACATTTTAGAAAAATGAAGTAATGGGAGCAAGATAGGATTGTATGCACAGTGAGAGGAATGTAACACTTGAGACAGTATGAAAACAAGGTAGGGTTGTAGTACACATAGCTTCATGAATCCATAATACAGTCAGGTCTTGTTATTCTGACACCCGATAATCTGGTTTAAACAGGTTTCAAGTTTGTTTCTTGTAAATGTTAAGTGTAAACGCTGTAGTAAGGATTTCCAACACATTTGAAACCAGTTTAACTAAAACTCATCAGGAGGTGCTTTGAAACCACTTTGAATAGTGCATTAGATAAAGTGTAAGTGCTTCGGTGACTTGAAACCATATACTAGTAATTAAGTAGTGCCCACGCCGATAACAAAAATTATACTTACCAGATTGAGGTTGCTATAACTAGCTCACACTGTTACATCTTTTTTCTGTGGTGAGTTAGTCATGGCACTTTCAATCAGGTTAGTACATTTTTGAACCATTCACACTTGTTTGTTAGCTTTTTGCTGGCTTGTGTAGCTATTCTTCCTAAGTACGTTTTAATCTTTATTTTTATTAACTTTTTGCATGGAGAATATCACAACAAATCACATGTATGCATTGTAATGACAGATTGAGTTACTTTGGTAGTTTGTTTGTTAATTAATTATTCCTAGTACCTTCGGAAGTACTGTACTTGCTTACTGACAACTCTTAGCAGCTGCATTCGACTTTGGTACTATATGCAATCTAAACAAATAGCCGTTATAGCCGTTATATGTAAGAAAGTTCAACTATTATAGTACATCTGCGAGAGCTTATGAAGTTTGCTTTTGTCAGATGCATTCATTTTGAAGTGTAGCATTCTGGACAAGTTGTAGCATGTTTTATTAGATGCTGTAGCAGAGAGAAGTTACGCTAGCTTTGTTGTCTTATCTCAGCATCCATACGACTCCTCGCATGACTCATCACAAAATTTTTAGGATAACTGAGAACAAGGACTCATCACAAAACTTTTAGGATAACTGAGAACAAGGAAGTGGGTGCGAGTGTCAGCAGATGTACATGCAAGTGTCAGATGGTGGAGCATGCATAGCACTGCTCACACAAAAACGTGATAGCTGCATTTTCTAACTGATTGAGAAAATGCTTCTTCCCAGGGTACTTTATAGCAAAGAACTTTATCAGAGAAAGCAAGCAGAGTGAGAAAACTCATCTGAAGAAAGTTAGTTAGTCAGTCAAAACAAAATACTGTTTATTACAAATACATTTAAAAACTCAAACGATTTTAGGGGTTTAAACTTGACACACAGACACAGAACAGAAAGGCAGGAGAATTCAGCAATGCTCTTCGTTTTGCATTTTGCTTTTGAGCCAAGATAGAATGAGTGCCCAAATAAGCTTAGGCATTGACACCGCTAGTTGTTTCTAGACTATCCATTTCATGCTTTTGGAATGGTGATCGTTGCAGCACAGCTGTACTGTTATTGATATACCAGTAGTAATTAATGCTGCCACATGACTGTGTGGTTCTCTGTGTTTGATAGACACATAAATCGTTGGACTGATCATTGGGAAATTTGGTGTGAGAATTACGTTGGTTTAGGATGGAAACTTGGAAGCATTGGTAGTTGACAAGGCACAAAGATTTGGATGAGTTGAATAGTATTGTAGTATTGTATTACTTCAACGAGAAGTTACATACTTTATTTCTAAAGGTAAACGAAATTTGTTTCAGACGATTTTATTTACGTTAGTAATTAACAATTTATTGACAAGTCCTACATGTGCATTGTTTGACGGTGATAATTATATCTTGCTTGGTGTGTTATGTGGCTCCTTGATTCTGCAGCATGGAGATGCTCTTAACGATGATGGTTTGATTCACTATAAGTGTTTTTGTTTTGTTTAGCTGTATTCATCATCACTTGGTTTAAGTAATGGACCAAAGGAGGAAGAAGAACCTTGTCTTGCTATTCAGCACATAAATGATATTATACTGGAGTTACACAAAATTTCACCTGCAGTACTAAATACGATATTACCCCAGATGGAGTACAGACTCAAGGTACTTTGCTATGTGTAAGATGT